>NW_022060079.1:300000-562500 GCF_007399415.2 Gopherus evgoodei | reverse complement strand
GGGACACACACACTCTCAATCCCCAGCTCCTGGGAAGTGCGCCTCACGTTGTCCCCGTCTCTTGCAGGGACCCCAGGGACCACCCCCCCCCGTTGGGAATTGGGTTGGGGGCTCAGGACCCCAGGCGAGGGGGACACATGGCCCCAGCCCCCCACTCCTTACCCGGGGCGGGCGCCCTCCACCAGAACACCAGGCCGGTGCCCAGGAAGATGAGGCCGAGGATCAGCACCACGACAGCCACGCTGACCTTGACCGTCAGCCCCGGGGACAGGCCGGGCCCTGGGGGGGACAGCAGGGGAGGGGTTAATGGGGGGTAGACTGGGGAGCCCCCCACAGCACCCCTGCACTCCCAGCCGGAGTCCTACCCAGATCCCCCAACCCCCAGATCCCCTTCAACCTGTGACTCGCTCCCCGCTCCCTGCCCCATTCCGCTGCCCTGCCCCCCAGCACCCCATGCCCTGCCCTGCCCCCCAGTACCCCATTCCCCTGCCCTGCACCCCACTCCTACTGCCCCCTGAACCCCCAGCATGAGCTTTCCTAACCTCATACTCCTGCCCCCAGCACCCCATTCCCCTGCTCTGCACCCCATTCTACGCCCTGCCCCCCAGCACCCCATTCCCCTGCCCTGCACCCCACTCCATGCCTTGCCCCCCAGCACCCCATTCCCCTGCCCTATACCCCACTCTATGCCCTGCCCCCCAGCACCCCATTCCCCTGCCCTGCAACCCACTCCATGCCCTGCCCCCCAGCAACCCATTCCCCTGCCCTGCACCCCACTCCTGCTGCCCCCAACCCCCAGCACCCCATTCCCCTGCTCTGCACCCAACTGCATGCCCTGCCTCCCAGCACCCCATTCCCCTGCCCTGCACTCCACTCCTACTGTCCCCCAACTCCCAGCATGAGCTTACCCAACCCCATACTCCTGCCCCCAGCACCACATTCCCCTGCCCTGCCCCCCACTCCATGCCCTGCCCCCAGCACCCCATTCCCCTGCCCTGCACCCCACTCCATGCCCTGCCCCCCAGTACCCCATTCCCCTGCCCTGCACCCCACTCCTACTGCCCCCTGAACCCCCAGCATGAGCTTTCCTAACCTCATACTCCTGCCCCCAGCACCCCATTCCCCTGCTCTGCACTCCATTCTACGCCCTGCCCCCCAGCACCCCATTCCCCTGCCCTGCACCCCACTCCATGCCTTGCCCCCCCAGCACCCCATTCCCCTGCCCTATACCCCACTCTATGCCCTGCCCCCCAGCACCCCATTCCCCTGCCCTGCAACCCACTCCATGCCCTGCCCCCCAGCAATCCATTCCCCTGCCCTGCACCCCACTCCTGCTGCCCCCAACCCCCAGCACCCCATTCCCCTGCTCTGCACCCAACTGCATGCCCTGCCTCCCAGCACCCCATTCCCCTGCCCTGCACTCCACTCCTACTGTCCCCCAACTCCCAGCATGAGCTTACCCAACCCCATACTCCTGCCCCCAGCACCACATTCCCCTGCCCTGCCCCCCACTCCATGCCCTGCCCCCAGCACCCCATTCCCCTGCCCTGCACCCCACTCCATGCCCTGCCCCCAGCACCCCATTCCCCTGCCCTGCACCCCACTCCTGCTGCCCCCAACCCCCAGTACACCCTCTTCCCATCCTGTACCCCTGCCCCCTGCATACTCCCACCCCGTGCCCCTACCCCCAAACCCCCCACTCCATGCCCTGCCCCCAGCACCCCATTCCCCTGCCCTGCACCCCCTCCTGCTGCCCCCCATCACCCCAACTACCCAGCATTCTCTCCCCCCCACCCTCTGCCCTTGCCCCCCAAGCCCGTACCCCGCCCTGCCTGGCTCACCCCACTCCTCCTGGTGGGGCTCTGCCAGGCTGGCGTGCTGCACATGGCAGGTGTAGGTGTCCCCGGGCTTGGGGGCGGTGAGCAGGCTGACTTGGGTCTGGTAGGTCCAGTCGCCGTTGGCCAGCGCCGGGCTCAGGCCGCCCTCGGTGGGCTCCACGGGGCTCCCGTTCCGCAGCCAGGTGACCCCCACCTCCGCCGGGTAGAAGCCCCAGACGTGGCAGGTGAGGCGCACGGTCCCCGCGGGGTTCGACAGGGCCGTGGAGACGATGCGGACACTAGGGGGCGCTGTTGGGGGGGGTCACTGTATGGACCGGCTCCTGGTACCCCCACCGCCCCCACATAGATGGGGGTCAGACCCAGTATCCCCCACCTCAAACCTGTTCCAGACCTCGTCTCGGTGCCAGGGCCACCCCCCAACCCAGCTCTGTGCCAGGGGCCCCACAGTCTCTCCCCCACCCTGGTTCAGTGCCATGGGCCCCGCAGCTCCTCCCCCACCCCGCTCGGTGCCCCGCAGCCCCTCCCCCACCCCAGCTCATCACCAGGGGCCCCGCAGCCCCTCCCCCTCCCCGCTCGGTGCCCCGCAGCCCTTCCCCCACCCCGGCTCAGCACCAGGGACCCCCAGCCCCTCCCTCACCTCGCTCGGTGCCCCGCAGTCCCTCCCCCACCCCAGCTCATCACCAGGGGCCCCGCAGCCCCTCCCCCTCCCCGCTCGGTGCCCCGCAGCCCTTCCCCCACCCCGGCTCAGCACCAGGGACCCCCAGCCCCTCCCCCACCCCGCTCGGTGCCCCGCAGTCCCTCCTCCAACCCGGCTCAGCACCAGGGACCCCCCACCCTTCCCCCACCCCAGCTCAGAACCAGGGGCCCCGCAGTCCCTCCTCCAACCCGGCTCAGCACCAGGGACCCCCCAGCCCCTCCCCCACCCCGCTCGGTGCCCCGCAGCCCCTCCCCCACCCCGCTCGGTGCCCTGCGCCCCCACTCACTCTTCCTTTGCCCCGTGCGGCTCCAGAGGTGCTGGCTCTGGCTCTGGCAGGCCTGGCGCCCCGCTGCCACGTGCTGGCGCAAGCCGGGGTCCGTGTTCATGGCGGCGGCCACGTCCACGGCCAAGTGATTGAGCAGGCCCATGTCGCAGGCCTCGAAGAGCCGGTCCTGCTCGTTGTAACACACCAGCGGGTTCTTGTTGAAGACGAAGGCGAAGTAGAACCGGAGCACGGAGCCGTCGGCGGCCAGGGGGCACTCGCTGGCCAGGTGCATCAGGAACCCGCCTGCGGGGACGGCGCCGTCAGGAGCGGGTTCGGGGCAGGGGCTGGGTTGGGCTGGCGGGACAATGGGGCTGGGGTGAGGGAGGGGATGGGGCAGGGAGGGCAGGACATTGGGGAGATAGGGATCAGAGAGGTGAGGGGGACAGATGGGAACACGTTCCACACTAGGCTGTGTCCCCGGGGTGTAGACCAGGGGATGGTGGGTTTATGCCCCTTTCAGATGGCTCCTTTGCAGCTGTAGTGCCCTACTGTGGGTGTGTGCGCTGGGAACGACAGGGCTTAACCACCCCCTACAGACACACACAGCCCCCAGGGGTACAGACTGGGGTTATACCCCCATCCACACACACAGACACAGCCTCTAGGGGTATAGACTGGGGTTAACCCCCCATCCACACACAGACACAGCCCCTAGGGGTACAGACTGGGATTAACCCCCCTCCTCACACAGACACAGCCCCTGGGGTACAGACTGGGGTTATACCTCCATCCACACACAGACACAGCCCCTAGGGGTATAGACTGGGGTTAACCCCCCATCCACACACAGACACAGCCCCTAGGGGTATAGACTGGGGTTAACCCCCCATCCACACACAGACACAGCCCCTGGGGTACAGACTGGGGTTAACCCCCCATCCACACACAGACACAGCCCCTGGGGTACAGACTGGGGTTATACCCCCATCCACACAGAGACACAGCCCCTGGGGTACAGACTGGGGTTATACCCACATCCACACACAGACACAGCCCCTAGGGGTACAGACTGGGGCTATACTCCCACAAAAACAACCCCCTAGGGGTACAGATGGGGGTTATACCCCCCAGATAACCCCCCAGGGGTACAGACTGGGGTTATCCCCCATCCACACACAGGCACAGCCCCCTAGGGGTACAGACTGGGGTTATACCCCCATCCACACACAGCCCCTAGGGGTACAGACTGGGGTTAAGCCCCATCCACACACAGGCACTGTCTCCTAAGGTTAGACAAGCCCTATCCTGACATCGCCAGCAAGGGTACTGATCCGGGGCACAACTCTGGGGAACAGGTGGTCGGACGCTTGCTAGGCTGGTCCCTGAAGCGGGGACCCCCAGATAGGATTCTAGGGGGCAGGGACCCCAAGCTCCCCCCAGGCCTGTGGCACCGACGGGTGTCCTCACCTGCTCCGTGGTGGCCCAGAGCCATGGACAGCAGCCACAGCACCAGCTTCATGGCGGCCCCTCGGTCCCAGGCCAGGGCAGGTCTGTTGGGGTCCCCGGGTCGGCGCGGGGGTCTCGGGTCTCTGCTCCTTGAAGCGAGTTTCCAGCTCCCTGGCTCTGCTGTGGGTCCACTCTGGGATCTCTGGCTGGAGGATCCCTCGGGATCCCACACACCCTGCTCCCTGCTCTGCGGGGGGAGATCACTGGATCCTGGGGTGCCGAGAGAAGATCTATCTGCTGCTTTGGGGTGATCCCACTGGATCCGGGGCTTGGTGGGGACGCTGGGGATCCTGGGCTCTGTTGCAGGAGATCTCTCCTGGGACCCCTGGGTCGGGGGGGGCAGATCTTCCTGGGACCCCTGGGTCTGGGAGGGGCAGATCTCTCCTGGGACCCCTGGGTCGGGGGGGGGAAGATCTCTCCTGGGACCCCTGGGTCTGGGAGGGGCAGATCTCCCTGGGACCCCTGGGTCTGGGAGGGGCAGATCTCTCCTGGGATCCCTGGCTCGGGGGGGGGGGCAGATCTCTCCCTGGATCCCTGGATTGGGGGCTGGGGCAGATCTCTCCTGGGACCCCTGGGTCTGGGGGGGCAGATCTCTCCCTGGATCCCTGGATTGGGGGCTGGGGCAGATCTCTCCTGGGATCCCTGGCTCTGGGGGGGGGCAGATCTCTCCCTGGATCCCTGGGCTCTGCAGGGGTCTCTCTGGATCCCGGCTCCGGACCCCGCAGGCAGCTCCCGCTGTCCTGACCCACATCCCGCCCCCCGGCCCTGGCCAATGGCAGCCGGCTCCGCTGCGGCATCACCCGTCGCTGGGTGGAGGCGGCCGGCCCGGGAGCCCGACCGGGAGATGTCCCGCTGCGCCTGGGGGCCGGGCCAGCCTCGGAGCAGCCCGCGGTCCGGGGTGGGTTTATCTCCCCAGATCTCCCGCGGCGTCAGGGGATCCTGACACCCCTCCCCCCGCCCCCGTTACAGGTGGGGAAACTGAGGCACGGAGCAGCCACGGGACATGGGGCCAGACGTGCAGCGAGGGGGTTGGCTGCAGGGGAAAGGGACGAGTGATGGGGGGGTGGGGATCCTGGAAGAAGGGGGGCCCTGATGGGGGGCTGGGAAGGGGATCCCAGCAGAGGGGCGGCTGCCCTGGCCAGAACAGGGGATGGGCCCCATGTCTCCCAACGTGGGGATTTCACTTCCCCCGTGGGCCAGGGCGTGTCTGAAACCCCCATCCTGCTGCTTCCCCTATTCTGGGCCCAGCTTCCCCTATTTCAGGGGTTCACAACCTTTCTCTTTCTGAGCGCCCCCCCCCCCCCGCTATAAATACTCCACAGCCCACCTGTGCCACGAGCCGTTTTTCTGCGTATAAAGCCAGGGCCGGTGTTAGGGGGCAGCCAGCCGGGCAGTTCCCCAGGGCCCCACCCCACAGGGCCTCCCACGGAGCTAAGCTGCTCAGGCTGCGCCTGCAGCCCCAGGTGGCAGGACTCAGGGCCCCGGGCTTCAGCCCCTGTGGTGAGGCTTCGGCTTTCTGCCCTGGCCCCTGAGAGTCTAACACCAGCCCTGCTTGGAGCACCCCGAAACCTGGTCCAGGCCCCTGGGGGGGCCTGGTGGAGAACCACCCCCCATTTCCTCACCGTGCACCAGACGCTTCCCCTCGGCCCAGTGCCAACAGCTTTCTGTTTCCAGCAAAGCTAACGGCCCCTCCCCACGGACCCCCTCCCCCAGCCCCTTTATGGGGAAGTGGAGCCTGGCACTTCACAGGCATCTGGGCTGCAGCTGGCCCCCCGATCTCCGCTCCCGGCTGCATGGGGACCTGAAACCAACCAGGCTCAGCCTGAGACACGTTCGCTTCCTCTCTGACGGGGACAGAGGCTTTGATTATCCAGAGGAACTGGCCGGTTCGGGAACGGGCGGCGAGGAGTGAGACATGGGGCCTGTCCCCTCTGGGGGTCACTGGTTCTGATACGGCCCCAGGGCAGGGACTGGCTGGCTCAGACAGTGAGGAATGGGATACAGGGCGTTTCCCTTCCCGGGGGGGGGGCGCTGGTTCCGATACGGCCCCAGGGCAGGGCCTGGCTGGCTGGGGAGGCGGGGACGGGGACACGGGGCCTTTCCCTTCCAGGAGTCGCTGGTTCTGATACGGCCCCAGGGCAGGGCCTGGCTGGCTGGGGAGGCGGGGACGGGGACACGGGGCCTTTCCCTTCCAGGAGTCGCTGGTTCTGATACAGCCCCAGGGCAGGGCCTGGCTGGCTGGGGAGGCAGGGATGGGGACACGGTGCCTTTCCCTTCCGGGGGGCGCTGGTTCTGATACGGTCCCAGGGCAGGGCCTGGCTGGCTCAGGCAGCGAGGAATGGGACATGGGGCCTGTCCCCTCTGGGGGTCACTGGTTCTGATACAGCCCCAGGGCAGGGCCTGGTTGGCTCAGGCAGCGAGAAATGGAATACAGGTTCTCATCAGTGTCACGAATTTGGTGGGTCTCAGCCAAGATCCTAGCAGGACAGGTGCCCCCGGCACGAGCAGTAACTGTCCTCTTCGCTGAGGGCTGAACTGGCTGCAGCATGTGAGCTCCCCCCCGCCCCAGCGGGGTCCCTGCAGGACAGGAAGGGTTGGGGTGGCATGGGGGGAGGGTTATGGGGGTGTGGGGAGAGGTGAGGATGCAGGGGGCAGAGGCGTGACAGCTCCAGGAAATAGATCTTTATTAGCAGGAGGCTGGATAAGGCACCGATACGCCAGAGTGGGGCGACCCCTGGCACAGACCGCGAGTTGGAGGCTGCCCCAGGCACGCTGCACAGCTGGAATGCTGGAGGGGGCAGAACGTGGTACCCCCGGAGGAGAGGCACCAGGTTCCCACGGACGTGGCCCGTGTGTAGTGATTGTGTCCGGTCTCAGCACCATGCTGACTGCAGCTGGTTCCAGGAACTGCCTTTCCCACAGTTCCCAAGGGCTGGGGGGCTGGAATGGGGAAGGGTTCGGGGCATCTCCTCACAGTTCTTCGGGTGTTTCCAGCCACCGGAGTTCACTCTGAGGGTGAAAACACAGAACAAGGAGATTCAATGGAAGGGATAGAACCCAGGAGTCCTGGCCCCCAGACCCCGCTGCTCTAACCCACTAGATGCACCCTCACGCCAGGGATGAACCCAGGAGTCCTGGCCCCCAGCCCCCCTGCTCTAACCCACTTGATGCACCCCCAAGCCAGGGATGGAACCCAGGAGTCCTGGCCCCCAGCCCCCCTGCTCTAACCCACTAGACGCACCCTCAAGCCAGGGATGGAACCCAGGAGCCCTGGCCCCCAGCCCCCCTGCTCTAACCCACTAGACGCACCCTCAAGCCAGGGATGGAACCCAGGAGCCCTGGCCCCCAGCCCCCCTGCTCTAACCCACTAGACGCACCCCCAAGCCAGGGATGGAACCGAGGAGCCCTGGCCCCCAGCCCCCCTGCTCTAACCCACTAGACTGCACCCTCAAGCCAGGGATGGAACCCAGGAGTCCTGGCCCCCAGCCCCCCTGCTCTAACCCACTAGACGCACCCCCAAGCCAGGGATGGAACCCAGGAGCCCTGGCCCCCAGCCCCCCTGCTCTAACCCACTAGACGCACCCCCAAGCCAGGGATGGAACCCAGGAGTCCTGGCCCCCAGCCCCCCTGCTCTAACCCACTAGACGCACCCTCAAGCCAGGGATGGAACCCAGGAGCCCTGGCCCCCAGCCCCCCTGCTCTAACCCACTAGACGCACCCCCAAGCCAGGGATGGAACCGAGGAGCCCTGGCCCCCAGCCCCCCTGCTCTAACCCACTAGACGCACCCTCAAGCCAGGGATGGAACCCAGGAGTCCTGGCCCCCAGCCCCCCTGCTCTAACCCACTAGACGCACCCCCAAGCCAGGGATGGAACCCAGGAGCCCTGGCCCCCAGCCCCCCTGCTCTAACCCACTAGACGCACCCCCAAGCCAGGGATGGAACCCAGGAGTCCTGGACCCCAGCCCCCCTGCTCTAACCCACTAGACGCACCCCCAAGCCAGGGATGGAACCCAGGAGTCCTGGCCCCCAGCCCCCCTGCTCTAACCCACTAGACGCACCCCCAAGCCAGGGATGAACCCAGGAGCCCTGGCCCCCAGCCCCCCTGCTCTAACCCACTAGACGCACCCCCAAGCCAGGGATGGAACCCAGGAGTCCTGGCCCCCAGCCCCCCTGCTCTAACCCACTAGACGCACCCCCAAGCCAGGGATGGAACCCAGGAGCCCTGGCCCCCAGACCCCGCTGCTCTAACCCACTAGACGCACCCCCAAGCCAGGGATGGAACCCAGGATCCCTGGCCCCCAGCCCCCCTGCTCTAACCCACTAGACGCACCCCCAAGCCAGGGATGAACCCAGGAGCCCTGGCCCCCAGCCCCCCTGCTCTAACCCACTAGACGCACCCCCAAGCCAGGGATGGAACCCAGGAGCCCTGGCCCCCAGCCCCCCTGCTCTAACCCACTAGACGCACCCCCAAGCCAGGGATGGAACCCAGGAGTCCTGGCCCCCAGACCCCGCTGCTCTAACCCACTAGATGCACCCTCACGCCAGGGATGAACCCAGGAGTCCTGGCCCCCAGCCCCCCTGCTCTAACCCACTTGATGCACCTCCAAGCCAGGGATGGAACCCAGGAGTCCTGGCCCCCAGCCCCCCTGCTCTAACCCACTAGACGCACCCCCAAGCCAGGGATGGAACCCAGGAGTCCTGGCCCCCAGCCCCCCTGCTCTAACCCACTAGACGCACCCTCAAGCCAGGGATGGAACCCAGGAGCCCTGGCCCCCAGCCCCCCTGCTCTAACCCACTAGACGCACCCCCAAGCCAGGGATGGAACCGAGGAGCCCTGGCCCCCAGCCCCCCTGCTCTAACCCACTAGACGCACCCTCAAGCCAGGGATGGAAACCAGGAGTCCTGGCCCCCAGCCCCCCTGCTCTAACCCACTAGACGCACCCCCAAGCCAGGGATGGAACCCAGGAGCCCTGGCCCCCAGCCCCCCTGCTCTAACCCACTAGACGCACCCCCAAGCCAGGGATGGAACCCAGGAGTCCTGGACCCCAGCCCCCCTGCTCTAACCCACTAGACGCACCCCCAAGCCAGGGATGGAACCCAGGAGTCCTGGCCCCCAGCCCCCCTGCTCTAACCCACTAGACGCACCCCCAAGCCAGGGATGAACCCAGGAGCCCTGGCCCCCAGCCCCCCTGCTCTAACCCACTAGACGCACCCCCAAGCCAGGGATGGAACCCAGGAGCCCTGGCCCCCAGCCCCCCTGCTCTAACCCACTAGACGCACCCCCAAGCCAGGGATGGAACCCAGGAGCCCTGGCCCCCAGACCCCGCTGCTCTAACCCACTAGACGCACCCCCAAGCCAGGGATGGAACCCAGGATCCCTGGCCCCCAGCCCCCCTGCTCTAACCCACTAGACGCACCCCCAAGCCAGGGATGAACCCAGGAGCCCTGGCCCCCAGCCCCCCTGCTCTAACCCACTAGATGCACCCCCAAGCCAGGGATGGAACCCAGGAGCCCTGGCCCCCAGCCCCCCTGCTCTAATCCACTAGACGCACCCCCAAGCCAGGGATGAACCCAGGAGCCCTGGCCCCCAGCCCCCCTGCTCTAACCCACTAGACGCACCCCCAAGCCAGGGATGAACCCAGGAGCCCTGGCCCCCAGCCCCCCTGCTTTAATCCACTAGACGCACCCCCAAGCCAGGGATGAACCCAGGAGCCCTGGCCCCCAGCCCCCCTGCTCTAACCCACTAGACGCCCCTCCAACCCCAAGTGGGGCAGCCCCTGGCGTACCTGTGGGGCTGGGCCTGCGGGATTTGAGGAGGAGGACGATCCCGGTGACCATGAAGAAGATGCCCAGGGCGATGGCCAGGCCGCACAGCGCGTTCTCCAGCAGCTCTGATGGGATGGGGTTCTGGGGCACTAGAGACACAGCGGCAGGGGGAGGGGGATACAGAGTGAGGCCAGAGCTACCAGGGAGACTGGGGGAGGGGCTCCCGGCAGTGGGGCAGGCGGGAGGGGTGGGGAATCAGGGAGGGATCCCAGAAGTGGGGGGAGCTGGGGAGATGCAGGGTCAGGTGGAGGGGGATTGGGTATGGAGATCGAGCTTGAGGGGGGCTCGAATTAAGTGCAGGGGGGAAATCTCTCACCCCAGTGGGCCATGGTGGAGAAGCAGTCCCAGGGGCGGCTCCAGGCCCCAGCACGCCAAGCGCGTGCTTGGGGCAGCATGCCACGGGGGGCGCTCTGCCGGTCGCCGGGAGGGCGGCTCCGGTGGACCTCCCACAGCCGTGCCTGCGGAAGGTCTGCTGGTCCCGCAGCTTCGGTGGAGCATCCAGCACGCCTGCGGGAGGTCCACCAGAGCCGCGGGACCAGCGGACCCTAAGCAGGCACGTCTGCGGGAGGTCCACCAGAGCCGCAGGACCGGCAACCGGCAGAGCGCCCCCCATGGGGTGTCCCCGTGCATAAGGTGGCAAAATGGCTAGAGCCACCCCTGAGCAGTCCCCAGGCTGTACAGGTAGGGAGATGTGCAGGGGAGGGATAGCAGGATGGGGGAGGAGTGGGGTGCAGAGGATGGATTGGGGGGATCTCTTACCCCGGTAGGCTACGGTGGTGAAGCGTTCCCTGAGCTGCGTGATGGTGCAGGTGGGAAGACATTGGGGAGGGATAGAAGGATGGGGAGGATCGGGGTGTAGCAGAGAGGAATGGGGTGCAGCAGGGAGGAATAGGGTGCAGTGGGGAGGAACGAGGTGCAGCGGGGAGGAACGGGGAGTGGATCGGGGGGGGTCTCTCACCCCAGTAGGCCACAGTGGAGAAGCGATCCCTGGGCCGCGTGATGGTGCAGGTGTAGATGTCCCCCTCCTGCGGGGTGAACTCCAGGTAGGAGAAGAGCAGGAAGCCCAGGTCCTCGGTGGGATAGTACCGCGTGGTGTTGACACCCTGGCTCACGGGCTCCCCCAGTCGCTGCCACGACACGGTCACCGAGGCCGGGAAGAGGTTGCCCACCTGGCAGATCAGGGTGTTGGGTTTTCCCAGCTCCAGGGGCTGGGCTGTGAACACGTTGGCCATGGGGGTGCCTGAGGGGAGAGGGGAGATGGTAAGCGGGGGCCTGCGGGGGCTGGAGCACTGGGGGTATCTGGGGAGGAGGAGGGAGTGCTGGGGCGGCTGGGAAGGGGGGATGGGGTTGCTGGGGGGATGTGGGCAGGGAGGGGGTACCACCGTAAGGGGCTTGGGCACCTGTGCAGGGGGTGCTGGGCAGTGAAGGGCCTGGGTGCACAGACACTGGGGTGCCACGGGGAGGGGGTGTGGGCACCTTTGCCTCGGGCAGGGGCAGGGCAGTATCAATGATTGCTGGTTGCTGGGTGGTTGTGGGGGGCCCACGGGTGCTGGGCGAGACACGGGCACCAGGGGTCAGGGCCCTGGGGGGGGCAGGGCAGTATCAGTGATCGCTGAGGGTGCTGTAGGGGGGGACACAGGCACTGGGGAAGACACGGGCACTGGGGGAGACCAGGCGCCGGGTACCTCTGGCCTTGGGCAGGGGCAGGGCAATATCAGTGATTGCTGGGTGCTGGGGGGCCTGTGGAGGGGCCGCAGGCGCTGGGCTAGACATGGGCACTGGGTACCTCTGGCCTCGGGCAGGGGCAGGGCGGTATCAGAGATCGCTGGGTGCTGCGGGGTCGTGGGGGGGCCATGGGCACTGGGAGAGACATGGGCCCTGGGGGCCGGGCACCTTGGCCTCAGGCAGGTGCAGTATCAGTGATCCCTGGGCGCTGGGGGTGCCATGGGGAGGGCTGTGGATGCTGGGGCAGACACGGGCACAGGGGGCTGGGTACCTCTGGCCTCGGGCAGGGACAGGGCAGTATCAGGGATCGCTGGGGGTGTCGTGGGGGGCGCCGCGGGCACTGGGGAGGACATGGGTGCTGGGGGGGCAGTGGTCACTAGGGGAGACACGGGAGCTGGGGGAGACCAAGCACCGGGTACCTTTGGCCTTGGGCAGGGGCAGGACAGTATCAGGGATCACTGGGGGTGTCATGGGGGGGACACCGGTGCCGGGGAAGACACGGGCACCAGGGGCTGGGTACCTCTGGCCTCGGGCAGGAGCAGGGCAGTATCAGGGATCGCTGGGGGTGCCGTGGGGGGGGACATGGGTGCTGGGAGAGACACGGGCGCTGGGGGATACCGTGTGCCGGGTACCTCTGGTCTCGGGCAGGAGCAGGGCAGTATCAGGGATCGCTGGGGGTGCTGTGGGGGGGGCCGTGGGCGCTGGGGGGACAGCGGGCACTAGGGGAGACACGGGCGCTGGGGGATACCGTGTGCCGGGTACCTCTGGCCTCGGGCAGGGGCAGGACAGTATCAGGGATCGCTGGGGGTGCCGTGGGGTGGACGCGGGTGCTGGGAGAGACACGGGCGCTGGGGGATACCGTGTGCCGGCTACCTCTGGTCCGGGGAGGGGCAGGACAGTATCAGGGATCGCTGGGGGTGCCGTGGGGGGGACGCAGGTGCTGGGAGAGACATGGGGGCTGGGGAAGACCAGGCACCGGGTACCTCTGGTCTCGGGCAGGGGCAGGACAGTATCAGGGATCGCTGGGGGTGCCGTGGGGGGGGCCGTGGGCACTGGGGGGACAGCGGGCACTAGGGGAGACACAGGCGCTAGGGGAGACCATGTGCTGGGTACCTCTGGCCTCGGGCAGGGGCAGGACAGTATCAGGGATCGCTGGGGGTGCCGTGGGGGGGGACATGGGTGCTGGGGCAGACACGGGCACAGGGGGCTGGGTACCTCTGGCCTCGGGCAGGGGCAGGACAATAATCAGGGATCGCTGGGGGTGTCATGGGGGGGACACCGGTGCCGGGGAAGACACGGGCACCAGGGGCTGGGTACCTCTGGCCTCGGGCAGGAGCAGGGCAGTAGCAGGGATCGCTGGGGGTGCCGTGGGGGGGGCCGTGGGCGCTGGGGGGACAGCGGGCACTAGGGGAGACAGCGGGCACTAGGGGAGACACGGGCACTGGGGGAGACCGTGTGCTGGGTACCTCTGGCCTCAGGCAGGGGCAGGACAGTATCAGGGATCGCTGGGGGTGCCGTGGGGGGGACGCGGGTGCTGGGAGAGACACGGGGGCTGGGGGATACCGTGTGCCGGGTACCTTTGGCCTCGGGCAGGGGCAGGACAGTATCAGGGATCGCTGGGGGTGCCGTGGGGGGGGGCCGTGGGCGCTGGGGGGACAGCGGGCACTAGGAGAGACACGGGGGCTGGGGGATACCGTGTACCGGGTACCTCTGGCCTCGGGCAGGGGCAGGACAGTATCAGGGATCGCTGGGGGTGCCATGGGGGGGACGCGGGTGCTGGGAGAGACATGGGGGCTGGGGGATACCATGTGCCGGCTACCTCTGGCCTCGGGCAGCACGCCCGTGGTGATGTTGGTGAGCACCGAGAGCAGTTGCCGGCACAGACTGGAGTCGTTGCCGATCTGCTCCCTGCTCTCCTGGGTGCCCAGCCAGGGCTGGAAGTCGGGCAGCCGGGCCTCCCAGCGCGCCCCCGGGAAGTCGAACGAGAACAGCTGGTCCCCGTCGAAGGTGTCGGCCAGGCCCAGGGAGGGGCGGTCAGGCTGGCAGAACAGCACGCGGGACAGGACGTGGGCTGTGGGCGCTGCAGGAGAGAGACACCGACTGAGGTCACAACGGGGCACGCACGCGCTGTGCACACACACACTCATCATCGTCCTGTACGCATACTGTCACACACACTGCGCACACAGTGCCCCCCCTTTTCTGTGCACACACAAGTTCACACATTCCTCATGCACACAGGCACACCCACCCTATGCACACAGTCACACACACAGAATCACGACAGTCCCTAAACACACACATTCCTTTGCATACACAGTCCATTCACCCTCACTACAGCCCCGGTACACACACAGCTCCCACCACACAATGCTATCCCTCACACACAAATACACATTACAACCCATGTGTAAGCACACTCTTCCCATACACCCACACTCGCCCACACTCCACACCCTGTACACACAGCCACACACGTGCATTAAATACCCTACGTACACACACAGTCTGCATGTGCACAGTGACAAAACACAACACAAGCCGCCCAACCCTGACCCCATACTGCACACCTACACAATCACACACAACCAACACCCCCATACTCTGCACTCCCCTGTGTGCACAATCACACACACACACAAAATCGACTGCCACGCCACACTCCCATTTACATGGTTACACACCGTGCAACCCCATGCACCCAGCAATACCCATGAACACAACATTGGACACGGACACACACTGACAGAGCAGGGATAGCTTCCTCCCCATACACACTCAGGCAGGGCCTGCTAACTCCTGGGAAGTGCTTGCTCTCTCTCACACACACACACACACACACAGTATAACACACCCTATTTACACACAATCTCCATGCACGCCCAATTCCACAAACACTTTCACAACCCCGACACACTTTCACCCCCCATGCAAAAACACACTCCCCTGAGATGCATCCATACACTTGCATACACACAGCCGCACTCATACAGTCTCCGAGCATGCACACACAACCACACATACAATCCCCAGCATGCACACACACGGTGACACACACAACCCCCGTTTGCACACACACAACCACACATACAATCCCCGAACATGGACACGCAACCCCCGTGTGCACACAGCTGCACTCACTCACACAACCCCCGTGCATGCACACACACGGTGACACACACAATCCCCTTGTGCACACACACAACCACACATACAATCCCCGAGCATGGACACACAACCCCGTGTGCACACAGCTGCACTCACTCACACAATCCATGCACGGACACGGTGACACACAGAATCCCCTTGTGCACACACACGCTGGCCGTGCAATGCTCCCCTCCCCCGCCCGCCAGTAACGTCCGTGGGCAGCTCCTACCCTCTGTCGCGGCGGTGGCCGCCGCCCCCCGCAGCAGCCCCAGGGCCAGCAGCAGCCCCCAGCAGCCGGGCGCCTCCATCCCCGGCGGGCTGCCTCTGCTCCCGGCCCGGCCCAGGCTCCCGGGGCACCCCGGCCGGCTGCCGGCCAATCCGCGCGCGCCCCGCCGCCTCCTGGCCAATGGCTGGGCCCCGCCATCCCTTGTCACCTGTTACTGGGGAGACGCCCGCAGCGGAGCGCCGGGGAGCGCAGATGGGCGGCCGGGACGGGAACACGTGGGAGGGTCCGAGGCCAGGAGGGACCCTTGCGAGCATCTGGTCTGACTCCTGTCTAGACAGACCAGAGCCCTGCTCCGGATTCACCCCAGATAGCCCCTGCTTCGGATTCACCCCTGTCTAGACAGGCCAGAGCCCTGCTCTGGATTCACCCCAGATAGCCCCTGCTTCGGATTCACCCCTGTCTAGACAGGCCAGAGCCCTGCTCTGGATTCACCCCAGATAGCCCCTGCTTTGGATTCACCCCTGTCTAGACAGGCCAGAGCCCTGCTCTGGATTCACCCCAGATAGCCCCTGCTTCGGATTCACCCCTGTCTAGACAGGCCAGAGCCCTGCTCTGGATTCACCCCAGATAGCCCCTGCTTCGGATTCACCCCTGTCTAGACAGGCCAGAGCCCTGCTCTGGATTCACCCCAGATAGCCCCTGCTTCGGATTCACCCCTGTCTAGACAGGCCAGAGCCCTGCTCTGGATTCACCCCAGATAGCCCCTGCTTCGGATTCACCCCTGTCTAGACAGGCCAGAGCCCTGCTCTGGATTCACCCCAGATAGCCCCTGCTTTGGATTCACCCCTGTCTAGACAGGCCAGAGCCCTGCTCTGGATTCACCCCAGATAGCCCCTGCTTCGGATTCACCCCTGTCTAGACAGGCCAGAGCCCTGCTCTGGATTCACCCCAGATAGCCCCTGCTTCGGATTCACCCCTGTCTAGCGCATGCCAGAGCCCTACTTTGGATTCACCCCAGATACCCCTGTTCTGGATTCACCCATGTATAGACACTCCAGAGCCCTGCTCCAGGTTCACCCCAGAGAGCATCTGCTTCGGATTCATCCCTGTCTAGACAGGCCAGAGCCCTGCTCTGGATTCACCCCAGATAGCCCCTGCTTTGGATTCACCCCTGTCTAGACAGGCCAGAGCCCTGCTCTGGATTCACCCCAGATAGCCCCTGCTTCGGATTCACCCCTGTCTAGACAGGCCAGAGCCCTGCTCTGGATTCACCCCAGATAGCCCCTGCTTTGGATTCACCCCTGTATAGCGCATGCCAGAGCCCTACTTTGGATTCACCCCAGATACCCCTGTTCTGGATTCACCCATGTATAGACAGTCCAGAGCCCTGCTCCAGGTTCACCCCAGAGAGCATCTGCTTCGGATTCACCCCTGTCTAGACAGGCCAGAGCTCTGCTCCGGATTCACCCCAGATAGCTCCTACTTCGGATTCACTCCTGTCTAGACAGGCCAGAGCTCTGCTCCAGATTCACCCCAGATAGCCCCTGCTTTGGATTTGCCCCTGTCTAGACAGGCCAGAGCTCTGCTCTGAATTCACCCCAGATAGCCCCTGCTTCGGATTCACCCAGGTCTAGACAGGCCAGAGCCCTGCTCTGGATTCACACCTGATAGCCCCTGCTTTGGATTCACCCCTCAGTATAGCACAGGCCAGAGCCCTACTTCAGAGTCACCCCAGATAGCCCCTGTTCTGGATTCACCCACATATAGACAGTCCAGAGCCCTGCTCCAGATTCACTCCAGAGAGCCCCTGTTCCGGATTCACCCCTGTATAGACAGGCCAGGGCCCTGCTCCGGATTCACCCCAGATAGCCCCTATTCTGGATTCATCCCTGTATAGACAGGCCAGAGCCCTGCTCCGGATTCACCCCAGATAAGCCCTGTTCGGATTCACCCCTGTATAGACAGGCCAGGGCCCTGCTCCGGATTCACCCCAGATAAGCCCTGTTCCGGATTCACCCCTGGCTGAACCAGAGCTGATCTCTCTGGGATGTCCACACAGCAAAGCGAAACCCGGGGCCGTGCAGAGCCAGGGTCTGCAGACGTGGTCGGCAGTGCCAGTGTTTCCCCCAGGAGTTGAACTCAGAGGGCAGAGGGTGTTGGAATTTCCAGGGAGTGAAGGGCGAGGCCGCGAGGGCAAAGGTGCACCGTACGGTTTCACCAGGAAGGCCATTCGGCGCTAAGTCTCGGCCCACGCTCTACACAGGGTACGACACCAATAAGCAGCAGCCTTGGGGATGAGGATGATTTATTGTTGTTTATAAATCAGACTGTGACATGGTCAGGTTGGCCAATGCGGCTGAAAGGAACGTGCCGGGCGCCGGCTGCTGGCAGCACAAACGCAGCGATGTGAGGAGACGAGGCGTCAGTCCCACTTTCAAACCTGTTGTGTGTTTTCAGGGACGAGCCTTTTATCACCCGTCTGCTCTGAACGTGACTCTTCAGGTTTCAGTTTCAATTCAAATTTCCAACCAGACTAAATGGGACTGGTTCCAAACTAGAAAATGTGTGTGTGTGTGGGGGGGGAACGGATCTAGCTGGAAAATAACTAAAGTGGCGGCTCTGCATATAACGAGTTGACCACTAGGGCACATGGGGGTGCTCGGGGGAGGTGCACACCCCACTGTGGGGGGGGGGGAAATGGGCTCAGGCACTGGACCTGGAGGGGGTGCAGAACCCGAGCCCCAGCCCCAGCCCAAATGGCTACTCGGCTATTTTCAGTGCCCTCGCATGAGCCCCAGTCTGTAGACCCCTCCCAGGGTCTGAGACTCACTGCTGGGGTGGGGGGTTGCCATGTAGACACACCCTGACAAACCACCCCCATCTCAGAGCTATGCGTTGCCGGGGACGGAGAACCCACTGCTGCCTGGACCTCTTGTCCCGGTTGTTAGTTCCACTGGGGTAGAAATTTGCACCCTATTTCCAGTCAGAACTTCTCCAACAAAATACAAAATAAAAAGGCGTCATATAAAAAATGGAAACTAGGTCAGATCACAAAGGACGAATATAGGCAAATGACACAGGGGCAAGATTAGAAAGGCAAAGGCACAAAATGAGCTCAAACTAGCTATGGGAATAAAGGGAAACAAGAAGACTTTTTATCAATACATTAGAAGCAAGAGGAAGACTAAGGACAGGGTAGGCCCACTGCTCAATGAGGAGGGGGAAACAGTAACGGGAGACTTGGAAATGGCAGAGATGCTTAATAACTTCTTTGTTTCGGTCTTCACTGAGAAGTCTGAAGGAATGTCTAGTATAGTGAATGCTTACGGGAAGAGGGTAGGTTTAGAAGACAAAATAAGGAAAGAGCAAGTAAAAAATCACTTAGAAAAGTTAGATGCCTGCAAGTCACCAGGGCCTGATGGAATGCATCCTACAATACTCAAGGAGTTAATAGAGGAGGTATCTGAGCCTCTAGCTATTATCTTTGGGAAATCATGGGAGACGGGGGAGATTCCAGAAGACTGGAAGGGGGCAAATATAGTGCCCATCTATAAAAAGGGAAATAAAAACAACCCAGGAAACTACAGACCAGTTAGTTTAACTTCTGTGCCAGGGAAGATAATGGAGCAGGTAATTAAATAAATCATCTGCAAACACTTGGAAGGTGGTAAGGTGATAGGGAATAGCCAGCATGGATTTGTAAAGAACAAATTGTGTCAAACTAATCTGATAGCATTCTTTGATAGGATAACGAGCCTTGTGGATAAGGGAGAAGCGGTGGATGTGATATACCTAGACTTTAGTAAGGCATTTGATACAGTCTCACATGATATTCTTATAGATAAACTAGGAAAGTACAATTTAGATGGGGCTACTATAAGGTGGGTGCATAACTGGCTGGATAACCGTACTCAGAGAGTAGTTATTAATGGCTCCCAATCCTGCTGGAAAGGTATAACAAGTGGGGTTCCCCAGGGGTCTGTTTTGGGACCGGCTCTGTTCAATATCTTCATCAACGATTTAGATGTTGGCATAGAAAGTACGCTTATTAAGTTTGCAGACGATACCAAACTGGGAGGGATTGCAACTGCTTTGGAGGACAGGGTCAAAATTCAAAACGATCTGGACAAATTGGAGAAATGGTCTGATGTTAACAGGATGAAGTTCAATAAAGATAAATGCAAAGTGCTCCACTTAGGAAGGAACAATCAGTTTCACACATACAGAATGGGAAGAGACTGTCTAGGAAGGAGTATGGCAGAAAGAGATCTAGGGGTCATAGTAGACCACAAGCTTAATATGAGTGAACAGTGTGATACTGTTGCAAAAAAAGCAAACGTGATTCTGGGATGCATTAACAGGTGTGTTGTGAGCAAGACACGAGAAGTCATTCTTCCGCTCTACTCTGCGCTGGTAAGGCCTCAACTGGAGTATTGTGTCCAGTTCTGGGCACCGCATATCAAGAAAGATGTGGAGAAATTGGAGAGGGTCCAGAGAAGAGCAACAAGAATGATTAAAGGTCTTGAGAACATGACCTATGAAGGAAGGCTGAAGGAATTGGGTTTGTTTAGTTTGGAAAAGAGAAGACTGAGAGGGGACATGATAGCAGCTTTCAGGTATCTAAAAGGGTGTCATCAGGAGGAGGGAGAAAACTTGTTCACCTTAGCCTCCAATGATAGAACAAGAAGCAATGGGCTTAAACTGCAGCAAGGGAGATTTAGGTTGGACATTAAGAAAAAGTTCCTAACTGTCAGGGTAGTTAAACACTGGAATAAATTGCCTAGGGAAGTTGTGGAATCTCCATCTCTGGAGATATTTAAGAGTAGGTTAGATAAATGTCTATCAGGGATGGTCTAGACAATATTTGGTCCTGCCATGAGGGCAGGGGACTGGACTCAATGACCTCTCGAGGTCCCTTCCAGTCCTAGAGTCTATGAGTCTATGAGCTTCAACTTCCAGCCATAGGAGCTCGTTAGACCTCTGGGCTGGGCCAGTGGGCGCCTGGCCAGTGGGGTGCCCCCAACGCAGAGCCTCCCTGCGTCCTTGTGCCCCCCCGTCTGTCTCTCTGCACAGCCCTGACCCAGGACTGCAGTCTGCTGGCACCCCAATGAGAGAGAGAATCATTAATAATAGGAGGCGAATAAGAGGGGACTTGAAAACAGTAACAGCTAGCTCGTCTCCTCAGCAGCTCTCAACGCATTGTGCAAAGGAGTCAGGATAATTATTCCCCTCATACAGAGGGGGAAACTGAGGCACAGAGAGGGGCTCTGACTGGCTAACGTCACCCACCAGAGCCAGGTATCCTCACTTCATCACGCCAAGTTTCCTGAGTCCCAGTTCAGTGCTCTAGCCACTAGAGAACACTGTCTCTCCTACAGTTAGACTGTGGAACTCATTACCACAAGACCTCACTGGGGCCAGGAGCTCAGCGGGATCCCGCAAAGGGTGGGAGATTTCTATGGACAGTGAGACAACCCAGAGTGACACTAGATAGGATCAAACATCAATTGATTGGGGATGTAAACTCTCAGACTCAATCTGATATGGCTGGGGCGTGGGGACTCATCCCCTGAGGGCAGGTCAGCCCATCCGTGTAGGGTTTTTGCCCAGTCTCTGGAGTAGCTGGTGCTGGTCACTCTCGGAGCCAGGATGCCGGGGTAGATGGGCCCATTGATCTGAACCAGCTCAGGAATTCCACAGTTCCATAGCTAGAAAAATTAGCGAAATGATAACAATACAAAGCTAATTCTGCTTTGCTCTCCAGCCCCTGCATCTGTACCAGCTCCCGTTGGATGTAAGCAACCCAGGGCCGGGAAAGTGCTTATCTGTGCCCAGATTCAGCAGCGCTACTACGCAAGCGTTCAGCTTTATGGGACTAACTTAAATCCCTTTGGAGTGAATGGGATTTAAGCACATGACTTATCATACAGCACCGAGCACAGGCCCCGATTCAGGAAAGTATGTGCTGTGCCAAGCACAGACCGAGGTGCTGTAAAACAGCCATTGGTAATGCTTTATTTATACCGATCATGATGTCTGTATGCGTTGCCTAGGATAGGGGCACACAAATACCACCCTTCCTATGGATTTATTTCTATTCTGCTGATATCCGTATATTATTTATTTATAAATATTAACATTAGGATTAATTAATTATACGCAGTTCTGTGATTTCAGTTAGAGCCTGTAGGTGCTCTGGGAACATGATTTCTATCAGGGTGGACTGATTTCAATCAAGTGGTGCCATCACTAGCAATGCTTAGATCTATTCGCCGTCACTGGCAATGTTTTTCTGGAAGATTTGCTCTAATTCAGGGATGGGCAATCTACGGTCCCTGGGCTGGATCCAGCCCACCAGCTGTTTTAATCCGGCCCTCGAACTCTCGCTGGGGAGTAGGGTATGGGGCTTGCCCCACTCCAGTGCTCCAGCTGGGGAGCAGAGTTGGGGGCCACTCCACATGGCTCCCGGAAGCAGCAGCATGGCCCCCCTCCGGCTTCTACACATAGGGGCAGCCAAGGGGCTCCCCTCTGCATGCTACTCCCCACTCCAAGCACTCCCCAACAGCACCCGTTGGCTGGGAACTGCGGCCAGTGGGAGCTCCAGGGGCGATGCCTGTGGACAGGGCAGTGCGCAGAGCCACCTGGCAGTGCCTCCACATAGGAGCCAGAGGGGGTGATGCCACTGCTTCCGGGAGCCGTTTGAGGTAAGTGCCACCCGGAGCCTGCACCCCTGAACCTCTCCCTGCAGCCCAACCCCCGCCCCAGCCCTGATCCCCCTCCTGCCCTCCAAACCCTTCGATCCCAGCCCTGATCCCCCTCCTGCACCCCAAACCCCTCATCCCCAGCCCCTCTCCAGAGTCTGCACCCCCAACCAGAGCCCTCACCCCTTCCTGCACCCCAACTCCAATTTTGTGAGCATTCATGGCCTGCCGTACAATTTCTATTCCCAGATGTGGCCCTCGAGCCAAAAATCCCCCTCCTCACCCCTGTCTAATTCACTCAGGATTGAATTCAGGGCAGTCCTACGGCCTGTGTGTATATGAGGTCAGACTAGAATGATCACAGTGGGTCCCTCTGGCCTAAGAGTCCATGAATAATTAATCCCAGCTTCATTATGGGAAATGAAATTCACATCATCACCAAGAAGCAGGATTCAAAAAGTCATGAGTCAATGCCTCCCCCCAGCAAAAAAACCCATAAGTCTGTGTCACGGCGTCCCCAGGCGATGCTCTGGAACTGCTCCCCACAAAGCCAGGCAGGACTCTGGGAGCCTCCTCTCCCTTGGAGCAGACTGTCTGCAGGGCAAGAAGCTCACACGGCTTCACCTCCTGGGTCTGACCTTGGAGCATTCAGCATCCTCTGCCCCTCCGTGCGCTTCCCACAGCGAGCCCGCCCTGGCGGGGTCCTGGGGAAGCCACAGGGTCCTGCACCCCCACTTTGCAGTCAGACGTGACTCTCAGCCAGCCAGTAACACAGAGGTTTATTCGATGACAGGAACAGGGTCTAAAACAGAGTTTGTAGGTACAGAGAACAGGACCCCCTTCAGTTATGTCCATCTGGGGCCCCAGGGAGGCCACAGTCCCGTTGGGAAGCCCAAGCCCCATCGGGGCCCCTCTTCATTTCCCAGCCAGCTCCAAATTGAAAACTCCCCCCAGCCTCTCACTCAGCCTCCCCCTGACTCCTCCCCCAGCCTTTGTGTCCTTTGTTCCCTGTCCGGGCTCAGTGGTTTGAGCATTGGCCTGCTAAACCCAGAGTTGTGAGTTTAATCCTTGAGGAGGCCGTTTAGGGGTCTGAGGTAAAAATCTGACTGGGAATTGGTCCTGCTTTGAGCAGGAGGCTGGACTAGATACCTCCTGAGGTCCCTTCCAGCTCTGATATTCTATGACCCACTTTGGGATCCTTCTGCCAAATGTATTAATTTAAAGCCATGACCTTTATGCCTCATCAATGCAGTTACCGTGCCTGTATTTAATTTATCTTCGTAGAATGGCCTGTTTTGAATGACTCTTCCGGGCTCTGAGAGACTCCCGAGGCTTTCAGCTGAAGAGGTTACAGAATGCACCTTCCATTGGGCAGGTCTGCACTGGAGGCTTTATTAACTGAAGCTAATTGCCTGCCAATTAACCTGCCTTTACAAATGCTAGTCAAGGCACCCAGTGGGCCTGGCACAATGAAATCCAAGGGAGTTGAAGCTAGATACGTTCAGAGTAGAAGTGAGGGGCAATTCTTTAAACAGTGCGGGGAGATAACCTGGGCTCTGGTGGATTCTCCATCACCATCAGGATTACATCTCTCTCTAAATAGGGTGCCCAGACAGCAAGTATGAAAAATCAGGACAGAGTGTGGGGAGTAATAGGTGCCTATATAAGAAAAAGCCCCAAATATTGGCACTGTCCCTATAAAATTGGGACATCTGGTCACCCTATTTCTAAAGGACAAGCTGGAGCTCAGCCAGTGCCGTGGGCTTGATGCTGGGTGAGATTCTCTGCTTGTGATGTAGAGGGGGTCAGACTACAGGGCACCCTTCTGGCCTTAATATCTATTCATCAAACTTCAGGTGGGATACAAACATTTGCAGCTTGTCTCATGGAACAGAGGCTGTGTGGCCAGCTCTCCCGCAGCAGGTGAGTGGCGTCTCAGCTCCCGGGGTCGTGAGATTGTGTAAGAACCTCAGCACTCGTCTTTAAACAGTAAGTTGTTAACTCTAATGGTTGTGGAGAAAATCTTGACACAATGATCCCGAACAGCTCAAAAACACCAAGAAGAATAGGAGGTGAGGAGAAAGAACCCAGCCGTTATTACTTTCTTTTGCTTGCATGATTTTTAAGCCAATCTCATTATTTCTGCGGCTCTGGCTCACGATGGGTTCTTCGTCAGGGGCAATTTTTACACCAAGCATGGTGGTTTTTCTAGAAGGTGTTCTAGCTCAAACAGGGGTTAATTCGGGGCAGCCCTGTGTTCTGGGCGCTGCTAGCCTGGATGATCACAGTGGTCCCTTCTGGTCCCGGCCTCGCTGAGTTTTGAATGCAGGGGTGCCATCGCTTGCCCCCCAATGATCTGATGTGACCAGGGGGGTTGAGGAGATGCTGGAACTATTTTATCCCTGACCCTTGCAGAGGAGTTAATGTCACTTTTTACCATCATTCCTCGAGTTAATTGCATGCAAATCACAACCTTCAGGTCCTGTCCCTGAGGTCACTGTTCAAAGGGGTGGGAGGTGTCTCTAGACTAACCTTTCCAAAGTACTTCACGCTGTTGAGTTAAACTGTAATGTCTGTGGAAACTTTTGTACCTTTAATTTCAGCTGTGATCTTAACTGTGTGAACGGTTTGCACAGCCCAGATCTGAGCCCTGGAAGATTCACAGCTGGGCTGAATTAACACCTCATTGAGCTGAATGGGGTTTTGCTGAAGCCGTTATTTATTTCCTGCAACACTGTCCGGCGGACACGGTAAGAAATGACAGGGTTCATTCCATCTTTGCTGCAAAATTAAATAGAAATCTTATTTTTTTTAAATCAGATCTTAAACTCTGCAGAAGACGGCACTCAGACTAAACTACCCCAGGGTCTGAAGTCAGTTTTGGCAGCAGGTAGATCCCAATACCTATTTACTTTTAAATTCCTTTCTGCCCAATTTTAGGCTTGATCCTCTCATGCCCTAGAGGCAGTATGGAGTGAGCGTTCAGTGCTTTACAGCACTGGTCTGTCTTCTCAGATAGGGACCTGCATGTATTTTGCAATATGTGATTTCATATTGCATTGCCCACCACTCTTTTACTTTGCACAATTGGCGATAATGTTTCACAGAGCGCTGCCCTGTTTTATGCTGTCATATGCTGTTGTGCATTGCACTGCATTTTCTCTTGTATTGCCTAGAATGATTTCCTGGGTATAATTTCCCATTTTTATAGTGCATTGTAGTAGTGATTATCGGATGGTTTTATTTCATTTGACATCAAACTGCACTGCATTATTTTACAGTGCGGACTGTATTCTGTGCTGCATTGTCTAGGTCACACTGCACAGGCCCGGAAGCTACGCAGTCACAAGCTGGAGTTCCTATATCTAAACCCCAGTACGGTGATGTACATGTGTAAGCGGGCTCCCAGGGGGCCATACTGGAGTTACTTAATGAGGGTGAACTGCAAAGAATGGGGCAGACAATCCCCAAAGCTGGTGGATATTCCAACACTTAGATTCACCAAGCCAGCACAGCACAGTTCCCTTAAAGCAACCCGGCCTTGGGCTCCCACCCAGCCAGCCAAGTCAATATGATGACAATTACTGAAAATCGTATTCATCATGTAAGAAAGTTCTACCAATCCCCAAAGGATCACACACACTACCTCCCAGGTTAATTGGTGGTAAGCAGGGTCAGGCTGAGCTCTAACCTGGCATCTGGTGGTGAATTATGGCCAGTGTGGAAAAGAATTTCAGGGGCTGATCTTGTTTGCGTAGGCACACCCACCCTGCCTAGCATAGCCCAAGGCAGCCTAAAATGGTCACTTTGACAGCTGTGGGATCCCCAATTTCTTTGTTAGTGGGGCGGGAGGAATAAAGTCTTGTTACCCTGATTATGTGAATGAGGAACTATGAAACTGCTTTATGACAGAGGATCTCACCATCAACTAAGTAGCATTCGCTAGACAAGGGACATGGGTGCCAAAACCCAATGAATTAAGTGAGGCTAGGGACAGGTGTGTGAGTCAGAAGCATTAATTACACTGTCTCCTCTCTCCACTGTTGAATATCAGAGCTGATTTTTGATTTCTTTAAGAATCTAGTAACTGGTTACTGATTTGAGCTCTCTTTGGGCTAATAGTGCACCAGCACTGGGGCTCCCCTACTACGAGCTGCAGTCACTGAGCTGAAAGCATTGGGTGCTGTGGTAACTAGTGGGGGAGCAGAGATGCTGGCAGAGCAAAGCAGTTTGTGGGACCACTGGAGCGGATCATGGGACTGTTGGTGGAGCAGAGCAGCTGGCAAAGCGGAGCGGAGTGGCGCTGAGCAGTTTGTGGGGACGGCTGGAGGAGCAGAGTGGAGTGGCTGGTAGAGCGAAGCAGTTCGTGGTGAAGGCGGAAGTAGAACCCCACGGAGAGGCAAGGTAGTTGGCCCCGGACCATGTAAGGTGCTCTACCGGGCGGGGCGGGAAAACCCCCTGCAGATAGACTCTTGAACTCTGGGGCTGCACTGACCTGGGACAGAGACTTTTGGGTTGTGGGACTTTTGGGACTGTGGGTGATCTTTGGTTGCTGGACTCTAGGGACATTTGGTGTTTTGGACTTTGGAGTCTTGGGGTGATTTGAGGGTTGCTGGACTCAAGAGCCCAGGGAAAAGGACACAGCCCAGTTCCCTGGGGTGGGTCTTTGCTCACGGTTTGGTCTATGAACTCTAGTTGAGGTGTTTTCCCAATTTAATGCTGATGTTGTTTATCTCATGTAATTAAACATTTTCTGCTACACCGAAACTGTACTTGCGAGAGGGGAAGTATTGCCTCTTCGAGGCGCCCGGGGTGGTGTAAGATTTTCCCAGGTCACTGTGTGGGGACTCGAGCTGGTTTTGCATTGCTTTGTAGGGAAGGGACCCCTATGTATTGAACCCGGCCCTTGCTGCTATCAATTCGGCCTGGCAGAAGGGTTACATGAATATTCCAGATCTTACCCAAATACATGCTGCAGCCAATTCTTATTAACTAACCTAACATTTATTTAAAAAGAAAAGAAAATATTGGTTAAAAGATCAGTCTACATGAGTACAGGTCTGAGATCAGATTCATGGTAGAGATGGTGAGCTTTGTAGTTGCAAAGCGTTCTTTCAGAACCAGTCCACATGTTGTAGTCCAATGTTCATACTCAGGGTGATCCAGATTAGGACTGGAGATCTCAGCTTTATGACTTAAGCTTCTCCTGCATCAAACATCAAGCAGAACTGAAATAAAAAGGATCAGGACCCAAGGTTTTTTTATACTGTTCCAGGCCTTCTCTTGACAGCTTGGGGTCCTGAACAATAGGCAATCATGGATTCTTTGAAGTAGACCTATTTCCTAAGCATCACTGGTAATTAGCTACACAGATTAATATATGGCAATTAGCTGTTATTCCACCATTTGCAGATTATTTTCTGTACATTTCAAAGCGAGATGAATAGTGATATCATAGAATCATAAAAGATTAGGGTTGGAAGAGACCTCAGGAGGTCACAGAGTCCAACCTCCTGTTCAGAGCAGGACCAACCCCAATTAAATCATCCTAGCCAGGGCTTTGTCAAGCCGGGCCTTAAAAAGCTCTAAGCATGGAGATTCCACCACCTCCCATTCCAGTACTTCACCACCCTCCTAGTGAAACATTTTTCCTAATATCCAACCTAAACCTCCCCCACTGCAACTTGAGACCATTACTCCTTGTTCTGTCATCTGCCACCACTGAGAACAGCCGAGCTCCATCCTCTTTGGAACCCCCTTTCAGGTAGTTGAAAGCAGCTACCAAATCCCCCTCACTCTTCTCTTCTGCAGACTAAACAATCCCAGTTCCATCAGCCTCTCCTCCTAAGTCATGTGCCTCAGCCCACTTGACTCTCTCCAATTTGTCCACATCCTTTCTGTAGTGGGGGGCCCAAAACTGGATGCAGTGCTCCAGATGTGACCTCACCAGTGCCAAATAGAGGGGAATAATCATTTCCCTCTATCTGCTGGCAATGTTCCTACTAATACAGCCCAATATGTCGTTAGCCTTCTTGGCAACAAGGGCACACTGCTGACTCATATCCAGCTTCTTGTCCACTGTAATCCACTCAGCTAGTCAGTCCCCAGCCTGTAGTGGTGCATGGGATTCTTCTGTCCTATGTGCAGGACTCTGCACTTGTCCTTGTTGAACCTCATCAGATTTCTTTTGACCCAATCCTCCAATTTGTCTAGGTCACTCGGGACCCTATCCTTACCCTCCAGTGTATCTACCTCTCCCCCCAGCGTGGTGTCACCTGCGAACTTGCAGAGGGTGCAATCCATCCCATCATCCAGATCATTAATGAAGCTGTTGAACAAAACCGACCCTGGGACACTCCGCTTGAAACCGGCTGCCAACCAGACATCAAACCATTGATCACTACCCATTGGGCCCAACAATCTAGTCAGCTTTCTATCCACCTTATAGTCCATTCATCCAGCCCAGACTTCTTTAACTCACCGGCAAGATACTGTCAGAGACCGTATCAAAAGCTTTGCTAAAGTCAAGGAATAACACATCCACTGCCTTCCCCTCATCCAGAGAGCCAGTTATCTCCTCATAGAAGGCAATTAGGTTAGTCAGGCATGACCTGTCCTTAGTGAATCCATGCTGACTGTTCCTGATCACTTTCCTCTCCTACAAGTGCTTCAGAATTAATTCCTTGAGGACCTGCTCCATGATTTTTCCAGGGACTGAGGTGAGGCTGACGGGTCTGTAGTTTCCTGGATTACCCTTCTTCCCTTTTTTAAAGATGGGCACCACATTAGCCTTTTTCCAATTGTTCGGAACTTCCCCTGATCGCCAGGAATTTTCAAAGTTGATGGCCAATGGCTCTGCAATCACATCAGCCAAGTCCCTCAGCACCCTCGGGTGCATTAGATCTGGACCCGTGGACTTGTGGACATCCAGCTTTTCTAAATAGTCCTGAACCTGTTCTTTCACCACTGAGGGCTGCTCACCCCCTTCCCATACTGTGCTGCCCAGTGCAGCAGTCTGGGAGCTGACCTTGTCTGTGAAGACCGAGGCAAAAAAAGCCTTGAGTACTTCAGCTTTTTCCACATCAGCTGTCACTAGGTTGCCTTGCCCATTCAGTAAGGGGCCCACACTTTCTGTGACCAACTTCTAACGTACCTGTAGAAACCCTTCTTGTTACCCTTCACATCCCTTGCTAGCTGCAACTCCAACTGCGCCTTGGCCTTCCTGATTACACCCCGGCATGCTTGAGCAATATTTTCATACTCCTCCCTAGTCATCTGTCCAAATTTTCACTTCTTGTAAGCTTCCTTTCTGAGTTTAAGCTCACTGCCATATTTGCTATTCTTTCTGCACATCGGGATGGTTTGTTCTTGTGCCCTCAATAAGGCTTCTTTAAAATACAGCCAACTCTCCTGGACTCCTTTTCCCCTCATGTTATTATCCCAGGGTGTCTTGCCCACCAGTTCCCTGAGGGAGTCAAAGTCTGCTTTTCTGAAGTCCAGGGTCCGTAATCTGCTGCTCTCCTTTCTTCAGGATCCTGAACTCAACCATCTCATGGGCACTGCTACCCAGGTTGCCACCCACTTCTACTTCACCTATCAATTCTTCCCTGTTTGTGAACTGCCCCTGGTTGGTTCCTCTAGCACTTGTACCAGGAAGCTGTCCCCAACCCTCTCCAAAAGCTTCCTGGATTGTCTGTGCACTGCTGTATTGCTCTCCCAGCAGATGTCCCTTGTCACTATGTGTACAATTTATGTAAATGTTAATGTTTCCTTTGGTCTCTGAATTAAGAGAACACAGCATAGGCAGGGACGGTTTGATTCCATATATATTATTAGAGGTTAACAGTGTAAACACACAAACATTATCTACCAAAATGCCTGTAAAGGTTGAATTTGGGTGATTTATCCTGCAGGATGCTAAACCCTCTCTGGCCATGCGTCACAACATGTTTAACTCGAAGCACTAGAATCATTCCACTGACTACTTGGGAGAGTAAAATCAGGCACTTGCTTAGGTGTTAGCAGGACTAGGACCATTTAAAATTCCTTCTAAGTTTGCCTTCCACCACTTCATGCAGTATTCTTCTTGCTTTGCATGTGCTGAATTTCCAACTCCACAGCATCTCTGCTTTGCACTATTAATTAGTGTGCACATGGAAATTCTGCAATGCATTTTCCTGCTGTGCACTTTTCAATTGTTAGCACAGAATGCTGCATGCCCACTGCACTACTTTACTGGGCACTGTTGCATGCAGCATGGGGTTATTTCTCTTGGCACCCTGCCAGTTGGCAGCGTGGTTCTGTGCTGCACACTGCACGCCGGTATCTCACAGCGGGACACGCTCTCTCCGTGCAGGGTTGTCCCACTGGCACTGCAGGCTGTTGCTTGCATTCATCTCCTTTGGCACTGCCCAATTCCCAGGGCCTGGTTGATGCCGTTTTCCGTGCCGGCTGCCCCACGTTGCCCGCCCCAGGGACACTGCACCCCTGTTGCACTGCAGTCACGTGCACGAACACGCTGCACGCTCCCTGGGCACTGCAGAGCCCCTGCCCCTCCCCCGCCCGGCCCTGGAGGAGGGGGTCGGAGCTGCAGCGAGAGCCCAACGCGCATGCGCCCCCTCCCCGCGCACGCGCACTGGGCTCCTTGTGCCGCCGCCATGCTGACATTGACCCAAAGCAGGAGCCCGGGGGGGGGCTGGTGGGAAGGGCCCCCCCGCGCGCCCCGATTCTCGGGCCCGGCCGGCGCGCGGCCCCCCCGCGGCTTTGCCGGCTCCGAGCGGGGGATCGGCCCCCGGGGGGGAAGAGAAAGGGCGCGCGTTGGAGCGTCACGTGACGGCGGCAGCCAATCAGCGCGGCGGTGACGTAGGCGGCGGCTCCCTCCGCCCCGGGATGCGTTGGGCCCCCGGCCGGGGATCAGGGCCGGGCTCCGCCGGGGGCGAGGAGATGGGACCCCCGCGCCTCGGGACGGGGCTTTGCCGCCCGCCCGGCAGCCCCTCCGGTGAGTGCTTCGTGCGCCTTTAAGGGCGGGGGGGGGAGAGCCACGTGGCGTGCGGAGCTGTCAATCACCCGCGTGCCCGCCCTGGCGCTGCTCCTCCGCCAATCGGGGCCGAGCATGGCGGTGACTGACGGGCGCAGAGGGCCTCGCGCCGATCGATGCGTCACGTGGTCTGCTAGTGGGGGCGCCACCATGTGGGGCCGAACGGGGGGGGGGGTGTATTGCGCTGTAACGAACAGTCTAGCGGGGTAATTAGCAAACATTAGCATATGGCTTAATTTGGGGAAGCTGGGGTGGGGGTGAGGACAGGCACTTGGGGGGCTGGGGATTCCTGGGGCACAGGGGCCAGGCGTGACGGGGGGGCCTGGTGGGGGTCACTGGGGAGAAGGGGGCAGTGAGAGCCTGGGGTGGGGCTGGTCAGGGCAGGGGGGTGGGGGTCACTGGAGGGAAGGGGACAGTGAGAGCCTGGGGTGGAGGTCACTGGGGGTAAGGTGGTGGGGAGATCCCTGGAGTAGGGGTCACTGGGTGGCAGGGGGCATGAGAGACTGGAGTGGGGCTGGTCAGGGCAAGGGGTGGGGAGAGATCCCTGGAGGGGGGTCACTGGGAGGCAGGGGGCATGAGAGACTGGAGTGGGACTGGGCAGGGGGGTGGGGAAAGGTCCCTGGAGTGGGGGTCACTGGGGGTAAGGTGGTGGGGAGATCCCTGGAGTAGGGGTCACTGGGGCGAAGGGGGCAGTGAGAGCCTGGGGTGGGGCTGGTCAGGGCATAGAGATTGTGGGGAGTTGGGGAGAGATTCCTGCGGGGATCACTGTGGGGAAGGAGGGAAGTGAGCACTAGGGCAAGGAGGGCTGAGGGGTCGCTGTGGAGAGGGGGGCTGAAGGAGCTAGGGGTGGGGATTGCTATGGGGAAGGGGGGCAATGGGAGGAATCCCAGGAGTGGGGGGTCACTCAGAGTAGGGGGAATCCTTGTGGGTAAGGTGAATAGGGGTGTCCCCGTAGCTCAGGGTTTGCGCCAGGGGTTCTGTGGGATGGAGGTTCTCTTGGCTTGGGATCTGACTTTCACCTGGGGTAGAGGCAGCGCAGTTACCAAAGGGGGGCTGGTTTCATCTTGGCCCAGGGTCTGTTGGTGACCTTGGGCAAAGAGGGTATTTGCCCCTCGAATAAGCTGCCGTGAGGATGACCTAGACAGGGAGATTTGCTGTGAGTGAGAGACGGGCGGAGAGCTGGTACCAACCATAAAAGATACTTAATACCAAGTATTAGTGCAAAGCAACCGTATGAAATCACTGGGTTGAATGTAAACCAGGAAAAATGAGGTTTAAATCTGCCTGGGCCTTCCCAGGTCTTCACTCCCTGCAAAGTAAGGGGGGTGTTTAGAGGGGATAGTAATGGGGTTAAACACCCCCAAAAGCACATCTATCCCTGCAGGAGTGATCACTGCAGTTAAGGCGACAAAGCAGTTTCCAGTATAATATATCTAAGTTATTTCCTGGTGCGAATCTTGCCGCAGCAGGCGAGAAGCCGTGAAAATGCTGTGTCACGGCTGTAGGAGGGAGTGGGCCCTGCACCAGGGGGTGGGACCGCCTAGCACAAAGACCTGGTGACTTCAGGGGCTGAAATGACTCATGTGCCTCGCTGTCCGCCTCGCCTCGTGTTACCACCCTGGAGGGGCAGCGCCTGATCCTTTCAGGGCGTTATTAGGGCGTCGAGCCTGGGATCTGCGCGAACGCGACTAGGGCTTTCCATGTAAAATGGCCGCTGCAGACAGACCTGAAGGGTGGGATCCACCTCCCCACCATGTCTGGCACTAACCCCCCGTTCTGAGATCACTGATCCCCCACGCCACCACCTTCCCTTCTGGGGGGTCAGCCCTGGACCGAGGCGTGAGCGGGGAATTTCCATCTCACTGGATCAGGGAGGATGAAATGTGGAGAGACAAGGAGAGGTGGGGACGGACGGGCAGAGAAAAGGGAGGGAACCCACGCCCGCCCACAGGAAAAGGGAGGTGAAAAACCACCAGATGCCCCCTCAAGTTACCCCATAATCGTTCCGCTTTCCCCGCCCTCCGGAGAGCTTTCGGGAGGAGGTTTGCTGCCTATATTAAAGGGGAGGCGGAGGGAGGGGGGAGCTGCCAAGATGGCGGCTGCCTGCACCTTGGAGACAGCCTGACAACAGAGGGGAGAGAGAACAAAACGTGTTTCGAGGCCAAAACCCTTTAGTTCCATCCGCGTTCCTTTGTGTTTTGGGAGAAGCCCTGGTCTTACCTTTGCTAGCCACTTTGGGGGAGTTTCAGAGTAGCAGCCGTGTCAGTCTGTATCCGCAAAAAGAACAGGAGTCCTTGTGCACCTTAGAGACTAACACATTTGTTTGGGGGGGGTGACTCTAGAAACCCCACATCTGCCCCCTCTGTGAGGACCTTTAACCCTTCTGAGGAGCGAAGCCCGCTCCCTAACGGGGTTCCGTGTCCCTAAGCTGAGCTGGTCCTGCGGTGTGAAAGGTGCTGGAGCAATGGGTGGGGGTCATTGTGTGTGTGTGTCGGGGGGGCATGGCACCATTAGCATCCACGCTGGGGGGGGCTCAGCTCAGAGGGGGTGTCGGGTGTGGAGACAGGAATTCCTGTGGGGTTTCTGTTTGCATTCCGTGGTACATGGGAACGGTGGGGCTGTAGGGGAGGGTTGGCGTGAGTGCCGAAGGGGATGGGGAGGTGGTAGTGCCGCAGGGGGATTGGAGTGGTTTTCTGACAGTATTTTTGTGACATCCGTGTTTTATCGGGGTTTGGGGGGTGAGGTGGGATTGGAGGGGATGGTGCTGTTGACATCTGTGCTGATGGGGAGGGTGGAGGGGGTTGGCCTGAGAGCATGCAGGGGGAGGGAAATGGTAGCATTGTGGGGGCATAGGGATGCGTTTCTGGCGGGATTTCGGGTACCCCATGTTTGGAGTACGGCTGGGGGATGGACTGTGCTGTTGACATCTGTTCTTATGGGGGGCTGGAGAGGGGTTGGTGCGAGAGCAGGATGGGGGAGGGAAATGGTAGCATTGTGAAGGGCGTAGGGATGTTTCTAGTGGGATTTCGAGTACCCCCCATGTTTGGGGTACGGCTGGGAGGGGGGACTGTGCTGTTGACTTGCTTTGGGGTGGCTGGAGAGGGATTGGCGCGAGAGCAGGATGAGGGAGGGAGATGGTAGCATTGTGGGGGGCATAGGGATGCGTTTCTGGTGGGATTTCAGGTACCCCCATATTTTGGGGGGGATTAACTGAATATGTGGGGCATGGCTGGGATTGGAGGGGATGGTGCTGTTTACATCTGTTCTGATGGAGAGGCTGGAGAGGGGTTGGCTCGAGAGCAGGATGGGGGCGGGAGATGGTAGCATTGTGGGGGGGCATAGGGATGCATTTCTGGTGGAATTTAGGATACGCCACATTTGAGGTACAGCTGGGATGTGGGGACAGTGCTGTTGACATCTGTTCTGATGGGGGGGCTGGAGAGGGGTTGGTAGCTTTGTGGGGGGCATAGGGATGCGTTTCTGGCGGGATTTCAGGTACCCCATGTTTGGGGTATGGCTGGGAGGGGGATGGTGCGGTTGACTTACGTTGGGGGGGCTGGAGAGGGGTTGGCACGAGAGCAGGATGGGGGAGGGAGATGGTAGCATTGTGGGGGGCATAGGGATGCGTTTCTGGCGGGGTTTGGGGTACGGCTGGGAGGGGGGACTGTGCTGTTGACATCTGTTCTGATGAGGGGGCTGGAGAAGGGTTAGAGGATGGGGGAGGGAGATGGTAGCATTGGGGGGGGCATGGGGATGTTTCTGGCGGGATTTCGGGTACCCCATGGTTGGGGTACGGCTGGGAGGAGGACGGTGCTGTTGACTTGCGTTGGGGGGGCTGGTATGAGAGCAGGATGGGGGAGGGAGATGGTAGCATTGTGGGGGGCATAGGGATGAGATTCTGGCGGGATTTCGGGTACCCCCATGGTTGGGGTATGGCTAGGAGGGAGATGGTAGCATGGGGGGGCATGGGGATGTTTCTGGCGGGATTTCGGGTACCCCCATGGTTGGGGTACAGTTGGGAGGGGGATGGTAGCATGGGGGGGCATGGGGATGTTTCTGGCGGGATTTCGGGTACCCCATGGTTGGGTTACAGCTGGGAGGGGGACGGTGCTGTTGACTTGCGTTGGGGGGGCTGGAGAGGGGCTGGTATGAGAGCAGGATGGGGGAGGGGGATGGTAGCATGGGGGGGCATGGGGATGAGATTCTGGCGGGATTTCGGGTACCCCCCGTGGTTGGGGTACGGCTGGGAGGGGGATGGTGGCATGGGGGGGGCATGGGGATGTTTCTGGTGGGATTTCGGGTACTCCCGTGGTTGGGGTACGGCTGGGAGGGGGATGGTAGCATGGGGGGGCCTGGGGATGAGATTCTGGCGGGATTTCGGGTACCCCCATGGTTGGGGTCCGGCTGGGAGGGGGATGGTAGCATGGGGGGGCATGGGGATGTTTCTGGCGGGATTTCGGGTACCCCCCGTGGTTGGGGTACGGCTGGGAGGGGGATGGTGGCATGGGGGGGCATGGGGATGTTTCTGGCGGGATTTCGGGTACTCCCGTGGTTGGGGTACGGCTGGGAGGGGGATGGTGGCATGGGGGGGCATGGGGATGTTTCTGGCGGGATTTCGGGTACTCCCGTGGTTGGGGTACGGCTGGGAGGGGGATGGTAGCATGGGGGGGCATGGGGATGTTTCTGGCGGGATTTCGGGTACCCCCCGTGATTGGGGTACGGCTGGGAGGGGGATGGTGGCATGGGGGGGCATGGGGATGATTCTGGTGGGATTTCGGGTACCCCCCCGTGGTTGGGGTACGGCTGGGAGGGGGATGGTAGCATGGGGGGCATGGGGATGAGATTCTGGCGGGATTTCGGGTACCCCCCGTGGTTGGGGTACGGCTGGGAGGGGGATGGTAGTATGGGGGGGCATAGGGATGAGATTCTGGCGGGATTTCGGGTACCCCCCCGTGGTTGGGGTACGGCTGGGAGGGGGATGGTAGCATGGGGGGGCATGGGGATGAGATTCTGGCGGGATTTCGGGTACCCCCCGTGGTTGGGGTACGGCTGGGAGGGGGATGGTAGCATGGGGGGGCATGGGGATGTTTCTGGCGGGATTTCGGGTACTCCCGTGGTTGGGGTACGGCTGGGAGGGGGATGGTAGCATGGGGGGGCATGGGGATGTTTCTGGTGGGATTTCGGGTACCCCCGTGGTTGGGGTACGGCTGGGAGGGAGATGGTAGCATGGGGGGGGCCTGGGGATGAGATTCTGGCGGGATTTCGGGTACCCCCGTGGTTGGGGTCCGGCTGGGAGGGGGATGGTAGCATGGGGGGGCATGGGGATGTTTCTGGCGGGGTTTCGGGTACCCCCGTGGTTGGGGTACGGCTGGGAGGGGGATGGTAGCATGGGGGGGCATGGGGATGTTTCTGGCGGGATTTCGGGTACTCCCGTGGTTGGGGTCCGGCTGGGAGGGGGATGGTAGCATGGGGGGGCATGGGGATGTTTCTGGCGGGGTTTCGGGTACCCCCGTGGTTGGGGTACGGCTGGGAGGGGGATGGTAGCATGGGGGGGCATGGGGATGTTTCTGGCGGGATTTCGGGTACCCCCGTGGTTGGGGTCCGGCTGGGAGGGGGATGGTAGCATGGGGGGGCATGGGGATGTTTCTGGCGGGGTTTCGGGTACCCCCGTGGTTGGGGTACGGCTGGGAGGGGGATGGTAGCATGGGGGGGCATGGGGATGTTTCTGGCGGGATTTCGGGTACCCCCGTGGTTGGGGTCCGGCTGGGAGGCGGACGGTGCTGAGGGCTGAGCAGGGGCTGGACTGACGCCAGGCACTGGCGTTAGTTGGGGGGCACCGGGTAGGCTGGCGGGGCCTCTCCCCGTCTCTTGCGGCGAGGGCCGATGGCGATGGCCGGGGCCGGGCCGGGCCGGGTGCGTTCGGGGGCCCGTTCGTGGCGGGATGTTTGGAGTGGGGCGCACTGGCGGCAGCGGCGCGGCGCAGGGGCCGTCTGAAGGGAGCAGCCGCTTCATTGTCCGCCCTCTTCCCCGCTGCAGCTCAAAATGGCGCCTCGCTCCTCTCCTCCTCCCCCGCGGGGAGCAGCGCAACAACAGCCAACTGCCAGTTCCAACGGTCGCCCCGCCCCACGTGACTCGGCGGCCAGTCAGCCGGCAACCAATGGCAGCGCTGGCCAATGGCAGCGCGCGCCGCCTAGGCCGGCGGCTCGAGCGCCCTACGAGGGGGCGGGGAAGAGCGAATATGTGACTGATGGTTTTGGAGGCCCATCAGAATGCGGCGTCTGGCAAGCTTCCGCCCAATGAGCCGGCGAAGGGGCGAGCCCGGGTGGCGGGGTGATGTCACATGAGTCGCCGCCCAATCGGAGGCAAGCCGCTGTCTATATAAGGCCGACCGGGGACAGGCTGAGAGGCGCCATTTCGCTGAAGCGGAGGAAGGAGCTGGTCGAGGATTAGTCCGTGAAGGGGGCGGATTCAATCCAGATCCATCCTCCGCCGGGCAGCCCCCAGCCACCGCCTCTACACCACCTACGGGTCCGCAGGACCTCCCCGGCTTCCGTAGAGACCTCTGCCTGCGGCCTCGAGGGCCCTGGCGGAACGCCCCATCCCCCTGGCAGCCAAGATGGAGCCGGGGCAGTGATCCCAGTACAATCCAGTGCCATCCGCCTCTCTGACGCGGACCATCCCTCCGGGGGCCGGCCTCTACGGGCAGAGCAGGCGCCGGCGGACCCAACGAGCCCTGTATTGACCGGATCCCGACAGGATTTGGAGCCCGTCGGGGGCTCCGAAGAGGGGGCCCCCACCCTGCGCCCCCCTCCGTTCAGCCGCCGCCATTTTCTTCGCGTCCATTCATGTAAAGCCGGTGAATGGTGCTGGGGCCCGCGCCCCCTTGCTGGCGCTGCTCGCCTCGCTGGAGACCATCGGCCCCCGCGTCGGGTGCTAGCCCGCTGGGGGGAGGGGAGGGGAGGGGGTGCCGGCTTGTCCCCCTCCCCCCGCGTGACGTGATGCTCGGCAGCGGGCAGCCCTGCTCCCAGCGGCGCGGGACCAGCGTGTGTCGCTAGGGCTCCTCCTCCCGCCCCCTGGCAAAGTGGGGGTCCCCCGAGGGCCCGGGATCTGGAGGAGGAGGCGGAGGAGGAGGAGGACTCCTGGGGGAGAGACCCTGGAGAGCAGCCGCCGCAGGCATGTTGCAGAATGTGAATCCCCACAGCAAGTAGGTACCTAGGTCTCTGCCGGGGTGGGGGGGCGGTGTATGCCGGGGGGGTGCCATGCTGTGCGTGGGGTGCAGCGCTGTTACCTGCGGCCTGCTGCGGGGGTGTTCTGTGCAGAGCAGTTCTGCACTGTTGTCTTTAGTGGGGGGGGGGGGATGGTGTGTCCGCAGTGACCCCCTGCCAGGGGCTTGGATTGATTTACACCCTCACTTTCCTTCCTGGGCCCGTGGAGGGTTTGCGTTCAGCTCCCCTTGCCAAGCACTGTTGTGTGAGGTGGGGAGAGTGGCTGTTTGTGCAGGGTTCGGGGCTTGGATTGATTTACACCCTCACTTTCCTTCCTGGGGCCGTGGAGGGTTTGCGTTCAGCTCCCCTTGCCAAGCACTGTTGTGTGTAGGGTGGGGAGAGTGGCTGTTTGTGCAGGGTTAGGGGCTTGGATTGATTTACACCCTCACTTTCCTTCCTGGGCCCGTGGAGGGTTTGCGTTCAGCTCCCCTTGCCAAGCACTGGTGTGTAGGGTGGGGAGAGTGGCTGTTTGTGCGGGGTTAGGGGCTTGGACTGATCCCGTTATGTGGTAACCAGGGGCCTGGCACCCTGTGTTTCTGCACTGCACAGTTAATGGGGGGTGCCAGCCCCTACTGACAGCTCTGTACCTTGCCTGCTAACCTCACTGCATGTGGAGGTGCCGCTTCTCCTGAGGGCGAAGACATTGTCTGCTGTTTGCTTCACGAGGTGGATTGGGAGTGCCAGACACTGCCGGTGTATTTGTGGAGTGGGCCTTTTTTTAAACAATGCGTTAAATGTGGATGCGCTGCCTCTGGGATTCCTGTGTTAGGTGGGGAGTTTATGCAGTTGATGGCTTGGGTTTATTTACACAATCAGTTTCTATCATGCCCTTCCTTTTGGGGGATGCCCTTATTTTAGCCACTTTTGGCTGTCAGGGCATGTGTTTTGGGTGCTTTTTATTTGCCTTTGGTGAGAAGATGCTGGATCTGCCCCCACGTGTTGGCGGTGTGAGCATGGGAACTCAGACCTGCCCCTGCTGTGAGGGGGTGTTTGAGAGGTAGGGCTGTGCTGTCACTGCAGTTGTGCCTTGCGGCAGGGTCATTGGAGTGGGGTCTGGGCTGGGGGGGGGGGTGAGTTTTCTGGGCAGTCATGCTTGTGGCAAAGGGAGGAGGGCTGCAGTGGGGGTGAGTCAGGCACATGGCAGCCCTGGCCAGTTTGCCCGCTTGCCCCTGGCCTGCTCCCACCACTGTTCACTAGCCCTGCCCCTCTGAGAGAGAAGGGAGGTTGCTCCTAGTCCCTGGAGGTAGAAAGACTGGGTTCATGGGTTCATGTTAGGACAAGAAGAAGGGGTCATTAGGAACAGATCTGATTTGTACGACATAGAGGATTCTCCTCAGTGGTCCCTGCTTCCTGCCCCCTTGTTATCTGGAGTGGCTGAGAGGGAACAGGTGTGAGGTCAACCCTTTGGGATTGCATACAGCCTCAGCTTGTCTCCAGACTCCCCAAGGGGACACTGAACCCAACCCAAACAGAAGCAGTAAGCGTCTCAGGTGTGGACTAGATCTGCTAAGTGGCTTTTCAGCTCGGCTCCAGTGATCCCCTCCTCCATTGTCCATTGCTGAGTAATGGGCTCCTGGCTCTCATCAGGCAGAGGGTGTGGAGCAGGATGGTGTATTGGCAACAGGGCTCTGTGGGGTGGTGCAGCACTGGAGCAGATGGACCCCTCTGTGCAGCACTGTCCCCTGTGTGGGAAAGGGGGAGTGACCCTCACCCTCTCCTCCTGGGAATTATTCCTGGCTAATCAGAGGTACAGAGATTCCTGTCCCTTTATCCTTGGTATCTGAGTGTGTCCACAGAGCCTGGGGAATCCCCCACACAGGGCCTCCTGCCCATGACAGATGAGCTGTCAGCGACATGACCCTGATGTGTCAGCGCAGGGCATTCTGGCAGGGAGTTCTGGCCCCCCAGGGAAGGCAGGAATTGTCAGAGCTAGTCCCCTGGCAAAGACCACTTGCCCTGGAGTTGAGTAGTAGTTGCTTACGGAGGGGTGAAGTGGTGATTTTGCTAGGTGTCTCCCAAGTGTTTCAGAGGCTCCTGACTCCACCCCCGCCTGCCCCCATTTCTTGTTAAGCAGGATGCAAGCTCTGAACTGGGATTGTAACACCAGTTTGGTTCCCCTGGTTTTTGCAGGGCTGATTAGAGGCTCTATAGCAACCTGGTAACACAGTCCCAGCCCGTCAGTGCCTTGCTGTGTGCACCTCTGAGGAGAGTGGTGGGGATGTCTGGTTTGGCCCTGGGGATGCTGTTCCCCTGAGTGTATTCATTGGCCAGCTCTGGCTAGTTTGCACAGCTCTGTACAGAAGCTCCCTGACTTACGCATAAGTCGAATTTTGCGTAAGTCGGGAACCTATCTCCGACAATTATGCGCCCAAAAGAAGCTTGGTTTGGTTTGCGTAACCCGGGGAGTGTCTGTATAGCACAGGTGATTTGGTTCACTGGAGATGGGGTTCTCCACAAAAATTACTAAACAACCCCAGAAGGGGGAACCTGAACCTGCCGAGGGGCAGCAGGGAGGTCAAAGCAAAGGCCCAAGAGCTTCATCCCTGGGGGGGTTCTGTAACCTGAGCTCTGTCGTCCAGGGCTGAAGCAGAAACCTGAGCCCTGGGTAGTGAGGCTTGGGCTTGGTGCCAGCCCCAGGCAGTCTAATGTGGGCCCTGGCGACCTAGCCCGACTTTGGGGTCCCGCTGCATTAGAGAGAAGTGGTGAAATGTACCAGCCTGGGATACACAGAAGGTCAGACTGGCCTACTAAAGTAGATTCCATGCTAGATTGCTGAGCTGCAGGAGACCCCCATGTGGTGTGACTTCTGCTTGTGCTACCTATGCCTCGGGGGTGTGTAATGCTACCTAAGTGGAGTCCCCATCTCCTGTCCCTTCCACATCCTCCTGGAGGGCCCTGCCCTGTGCCATTGGGACCTTGGGCAGTGACTTCTAGGGAACAGTCCTGTCCGGAAGGCATAGGAATAAGAGGCTTTTCAAGGAGCTTATCTGCCGCCCTTTGTTTCCAGACATAACCTGGATGTGTGCCAGAACCTTGGCCCTGCAGCCCTGCATCTCTGGTATCTGCAGTGTGGATTCATAGCTAGTCCCTCACTGGTGACACACTAGTGTTGTGTGGGGTGTTGGTGTTCGACAGCAAGATCTCAGGGGTCTGGGCCCTTAGGAGAGACGGCTTGGTTCGTGCTCCCATAGAAACAGTTGGGAATGCCACCCTAGGCTAGCGGCAAGTGAGGAGAGTTCATGGCCTCTCCCTGGGCATGCGTGTGGCTGAGAATTCACCCACATCCCAGAGGCAGATTGCCTTTGTATACTTTCTCTCTGCCTTTTGCTTGGTTTTGGATGGATGTTTTCATAGAAGCAGCACAATCTTTCCATCACTAATTGTGCCCTAGGAGTGGGTATAAATAGCACGGGTGCCTCTCAGCTTTGCTTCAGGAACGGCTTTTGGGAAGACTTTTCAGAAGAGCTCCTTCCCGGACACAGGAGTAGCTGTCGCCAGCAGGCACAGAGTTCTTTCTCTCCACCCTAGGTGTCCTGCCCCCATGGTGTCTGCGAGCCCTTTTGCTCTGTGTTGCTGTGTGCTGGTGGCCCAGGGCCAGATGGCGTGAGCTGCTTAGTCCTAGAGTTAACCTGTTAATGGTGTCTTTGCTCCCATTTCAGGATTTTGGGGGAGGGCAGTACTGGGCTCATGGGCCTGGCGACGGAGTCGACCCCAGGCAAGCGGATCCGCAAGCCGTCACTGCTCTACGAGGGTTTCGAGAGCCCCACCATGGCGTCAGTGCCAGCCCTGCACCTGCCTCAGGTGAACCCTCCACCACCGGAGGTGTCCAACCCCAAAAAGCCAGGCAGGGTCACCAACCAGCTGCAGTATCTCCACAAGGTGGTGATGAAGGCCCTGTGGAAACATCAGTTCGCCTGGCCCTTCCGCCAGCCCGTCGATGCTGTCAAGCTGGGCCTGCCGGTAATGAGGCCTTATGGGCTGAGCATGAGAGTGACTGAGGCCCAGAGGGTGGGAGGTGCGTGTGTGTCTGTCTGTCCCAGTTGATCCTTACTGGCTTGGGGAGTGTGTGCCGTTCCAGGGGTGTTAGGAGGGTGCCTCATTCAAATATTGCTTCACCATGTGGCCTAACCTAAAGTATTCCCCCCCCAGCCTGACAGTCCCAGGGACAGCACTGTCCCATCCTGGGGTCTGTGCCACAAAGATGCAGCTGCAGGTGCCTGGGCTGTGCTATCCCCAACTCCTCCTTCCCGACCTGTGGTGGTCCCTCAGCTGGTTCCATGCTGTCCCAGAGCTGAGGGTCTCCAGGTCCCTGTAGATCCGGCCTTGTTGGCTTGTCCTGGGAGCTTCCCCAGACCAGCCTCCCCACCCTACTGTTCCCTACAAAGGTGTAGATGAGGTGAAGCAGCCCTTTTACAGGTAACCCGGACACTTCCCCACCTAATCTCTTGTGCCCTGAATGCATTTTGCAGATTCCCATCCATGAATTTGTAGAAGACATCACGTGACCCCAATATTAAACGCCAGCCCCCCGTGCACCTGTGGCGCTCAAGGATTTAAAGCCCGGAGGTAAATTCCACTTAGGTTTGCGCTTTCCTTAGCTTTAGTCTCCCAGCCCTGTTGCCTCCCTCCTGGGACTGGAGTAGTCCGGGTTGTTGCCTCACTGGGACCGCAGCCATTCGTGGTCACCAGATGTCCCAGTACCTTAGTGGTGATTTTGCACAGGGGTCCCCATTCATGAGTTGTATGCGAGGCTGAATCTAGCGCTGGAACGCTGCAGGCACCCTAGGAAGTGTCCGTGAGCGGATACAACCTCTGTCCTTTGCCAGGTGACTTGAGTGTAGAAACTGGAATGAGATCTGTGTGCATGAGTGACTTTACACAGCTCCTGCGTCTGTGTGCTCCTCTTGGGTATTTCTGGGCTGAAATGCCACCCCACTCCCTTGATCGTGTGACTGGGATCCTTGTTGTAGGGCTCACGCCTTGTGACTGACCTCCTGGCCCCTTGTGCTCTTCTGCCGGCAGGATTATCACAAGATTATCAAGCAGCCCATGGACATGGGGACCATCAAGCGACGTCTGGAAAACAACTATTACTGGGGGGCGGCGGAGTGCATGCAGGACTTCAACACCATGTTCACCAACTGTTACATCTACAACAAGGTGAGAGCCAGGCCTCCCTGCAGTGCTCTCCTCCTTGGGCTTTCCCTGGAGCCGGCGTTAGCCCCAGCCCCTTCCCTGCACCCTCTAATCCCTCACCTCTGCGTTGGCCTACAGCCCACGGATGACATTGTGCTGATGGCCCAGACACTGGAGAAGATTTTCCTGCAGAAAGTGGCTCAGATGCCTGCAGAGGAGCAGGAGATTGTCATCACCGTGGCCAAGAACAGCCACAAGAAGGGGGCTTCCCGGGCGGCAGGTACGTGCACTCTGTGATGGGGAGACTGGCCAGAGTTTGCTCCAGAGGGGTGGGGGCAGCAGCTCTGGTGTGGGGGTAAGCAGATCCCAGACATGGAGGAATGAGTGTCCCCCTGGAAGGGTGGTCTGGAAATGTGGGGGATGTAGTGGTTAGAGATGGGTGGGCTGGGAGCCAGGACTCCTGGGTTCCATGGTCAGCTGTGACATTGGGCCAGTCCTTGTGTGGTGGTGACTATATTCTCAGGTGCTGGTGCTAACTGGTGCTCGCGTATTCCCCCAGCTCTCCTGGCAGGAGCAGTCACTGCAGCTCACCAAGTGCCCGCAGTCTCCTCAGTCTCGCATGCCTCGCTCTACACCCCAAGCGCTGAGATCCCCACCACTGTGCTCAGTATCCCCCACCCCTCGGTGATCTCAGCACCGCTTCTCAAATCACTGCACTCCGCTGCCTGCCAGCCAGTGCTGGCTGTGCCCGCTCCCACGCAGCCTGTGGCCAAGGTAGGCACTCACCTGTCTGGCGTGGGGCTGGGGGTGGTCGAGGGACCAATTGGTGAGACTGGCAGGGGGGTTGGTCGGTCAGGCCTGTGGGACAGAGGGGTTGGCTGGGTTGAGCCGTCTACAGTCTGTCCTGCTGTGGAGGGGGTGGCATTTGCAGACCTGGAGGAAGGGGATGCGGTTGGCCACATGGGGGTCAGAAAATACTTGGCTGTGGGGGTGCTGTTTGCATTTGGGCCGCAGGGTGGAGGGGTTTCTGCAGTTGTCCCACGTGGGATAGGTGCTGGGTGGTTTGGGGTTTCAGTTGGTTCTGTAGAGGCATGAAATTGGGGGCTTGCTCAGCGCAGTGCTCATATTCTCTGTCCCTGCCCCACAGAAGAAGGGTGTGAAGCGAAAAGCAGACACCACCACCCCCACCACCACAGCCATCATCGCCACTAGCGGGGAGTCATCCCCGTCGGCCACCCTCCTGGAGCCCAAAGCGGCCAAGATCCCCACCCGGCGGGAGAGCGGGCGCCCCATCAAGCCCCCCAAGAAGGACCTGCCCGACTCGCAGCAGCACCAGACCTCCAAGAAGGGCAAGCTGTCTGAGCAGCTCAAGTATTGCAACGGCATCCTCAAGGACCTGGTGTCCAAGAAGCACGCTGCCTACGCCTGGCCGTTTTACAAGCCCGTCGACGCCTCGGCCCTGGGGCTGCACGACTACCACGAGATCATCAAGTGCCCCATGGACCTCAGCACCATCAAAGTACGTCTGGGGGCTCTGCAGGGAGGGAGGGAAAGGGGTGCTGGGGAACCTCCGGGTGTGTCGTGGATTCTTCCTCCAGGGACTGGGAGAGAGCTTAGTACCCAGGCATCACTGAAGTGCAGCCTGTGACCTGGCCCTAGGAAGGGGGCATCCCAGAAACCTCCGTGCTGTCCAGGTATGAGCTGAGGCCTTCCTGGTGCCAGTCTGCAGGAGACAGGTCCCCCACGGGGGAGACTGCCGGATCACCCCGCATCTCCGCCCTGTGGCAGTCTGAGACTCTGTCCCTCCTCGGGGGCGGTGGCGGCTGTCCTGCCCCCAGTAGTACCAGGAAGGCTCTGGGCAGTGGTAACTGCCTGATGGGCTGTTCTGAGCCCCCTCGCTGCAGCCCAGTCTGGGGAGAACCTTGGGGGTGGGGGGGTCTGTGCCCCTTCCCTGGTGCAGCCACCCCCACTCACCCTGTGTTCTCTGCCCGTGGTGCAGCGGAAGATGGAGAACCGGGATTACCACGATGCGCAGGAATTTGCTGCCGACGTCCGGTTAATGTTCTCCAACTGCTACAAGTACAACCCTCCCGACCACGACGTCGTGGCCATGGCTCGCAAGCTGCAGGTGAGTGGGGCAGCGGGGGCCAGGTGGCACTTCCCCTCCCCTGCCCCAGGACTCAGCACGCCTTTGTGTCCTCACTGCACCTGCTGACCCTGGCCTTCCTCGCCCTCCCGCAGGACGTGTTCGAGTTCAGCTATGCCAAGATGCCGGACGAGCCCCTGGACACCAACCCACAGTCGGCCGGGCTGTCTGGAGCCCTCTCGAAATCCTCCTCCGAGGAGTCGTCCAGCGACGACGAGGATGAGGACGAAGATGAGGATGAGGACGACGAAGAGAGCAGCAGCGAGAGCTCGTCAGAGAGCGAGGAGAGCTCCGACTCGGAGGAGGAGCGCGCTAACCGGCTGGCAGAGCTGCAGGAGCAGGTGAGGCCGTCGACGCTGACCATAGGGGTGTGGAGGCAGTGCCTTCTCTTGAGGGGCCAGTGCTTGGCTTGGTCCTTCCACTCAGCACTTAGGTCCTCCGTGGGGTACTGTCTCCCTGCCTCTGGGACAGCCTCTTGTCCCATAGTTAGCAGTTAGATCCCTCTGCCCCTAGTTGTGTCTTCCTTGCTGTCTCTGGTTTCCATCTCCCTCCTGGCCACAGGCAGGGCGCTATCTTCCCTGGGTTCCCTGGCTGTGTCCTGGCCCCCTTGCACAGGGGCCCTGTCTCTGGGCTAGCGCTGAGCTCCCGTCCTCTGCGCCCTGTCATTCCTTTCCAGCTGCAGCTGGTGAGAACTCATGTATTTCTGGGTCCTCTTGCACTGGTGTCTCTTCCCCCCCAGCTGCGGGCAGTCCATGAGCAACTGACCGCCCTGTCGCAGGGTTCGGCTTAGCAGCCCCCTCGTGTCTCTAGGTCCCCTCTCACTGGTGTCTCTCCCCCCAGCTGCGGGCAGTGCATGAGCAGCTGGCTGCCCTGTGCACGGTTTGGCTTAACAGCCCCCTCGTGTCTCTGGGTCCCCTCACTGGTGCGTCTCTCCCCTCAGCTGCGGGCAGTGCATGAGCAACTGACCGCCCTGTCGCAGGGTTCGGCTTAGCAGCCCCCTCGTGTCTCTAGGTCCCCTCACTGGCCTCTCTGGGTCCCCTCTCACTGGTGTCTCTCTCCCCCCAGCTGCGGGCAGTGCATGAGCAGCTGGCTGTCCTGTCGCAGGGTTCGGCTTAGCAGCCCCCTCGTGTCTCTAGGTCCCCTCTCACTGGTGTCTCTCCCCCCAGCTGCGGGCAGTGCATGAGCAGCTGGCTGCCCTGTGCACGGTTTGGCTTAACAGCCCCCTCGTGTCTCTGGGTCCCCTCTCACTGGTGTCTCTCTCTCCCCTCAGCTGCGGGCAGTGCATGAGCAGCTGGCCGCGCTGTCGCAGAGCCCGGTCTCCAAGCCCAAAAAGAAGCGGGAGAGGAAGGAGAAGAAAAGGAAGAAGAAATCGGAGAAGCACAAGGGCCGGGGAGGCGAGGAGGAGGCCCGGGCACGCCAGGCCCAGCTGAAGAAGGCCAAAAAAGCAGGGGGCAGCAGTGGAGGGACCAGCGGGAGCAGCAGCAGCAGCATCACCAAGTGAGCAGGGTGGGGCGTGGTGGGGATATGTGGAGGTGGCAGGGCAGCCCGTGTTCCACCCAACAGCAGAGCGGCGAGGGCAGCCGCGTGATGACTTTCTTTCCCTGGCAGATCGACCGTGGCGATGACCTTGTGTGAACAAGCCAAAGCGTGTCTGACGGCTGCCTGTTCCCTGAGATGCCCTTGGCTGGGTGGGGGTACAGGTCCTCACTGGGCTTAGCTGCTCCTGGGACAGCATGGGTCTGACATCCAGTGGGCAGCTCCTGGGGTCCCCGCACTGTGGCTGCAGGGGCTTCCAGGGTCCCTAGGAGCACCTCAGTGTGTGAGCACCTCTCCCCTTTGACGGAATCCCTGTCTCAGCAGCATCAGCTTCCTGATGGGTGTGTCTGACAGGGTGTGAGCAAAGGGTCTTGCTCACCTCTCCGCTTCCACCAGCCCCACATGAGTTCCACAGCTGATCCCTTGGGTGGTGGGTTGGCTCCTGCGATACCCACAGGAGCTAGATTTGTGGCCATCACGGTGGATTGATTTCAATCAAGAAGCAGAAAATCTGGATTGAAATTCTGTTTTGCCATTGTATTTAGTTCTTTTCCTACAAAGGGTCATTCTTGTTAGTTGAGAACCATTAAAACATGTTGATTTGCAAAAAAGTTAAGAGGGTGTTGGGAATCATTAAGAAAGAGATACAGACAGAAATATATTGCCACTATATAAATCCATGGTACCCCCACGTCTTGAATACTGCGTGCAGCTGTGGTCACCCCATCTCAAACAAGATGTATTGGAATTGGAAACGGTTCAGAAAAAAAAGGACAGCAAAAATGATGAGGCGTATGGAACAGCTGCCATGTGAGGAGAGATTAATAAGACTGGGACTTTTCAGCTTGGAAAAGAAACGACTAAGGGGTGATATGATAGAGGTCTATAAAATCATGACTGGTGTGAAAAAAATAAATAAGGAAGTGTTACTTACTCCTCATAACACAAGAACTAGGGGTCACCAAATGAAATGAAGAGGCAGCTTATTTAAAACAAAAGGAAGTATTTTTTTCACACAACACACAGTTAACCTGTGGAACTCCTTGCCAGAGGCTGTTGTGAAGGCCAAGCCTATAAATGGGTTCAAAAAAGAACTAGATAAATTCATGGAGGATAGGTCTATCCATGGCTATTAGCCAGGGATGGTGTGTGTCCCTGGCCTCTGTTTGCCAGAAGCTGGGAATGAGTGACGGGATGAGTCACTTGATGATTCCCTGTCCCGTTCATTCCCTCTGGAGGGCCTGGTTCTGGCCGCTGTTGGCAGACAGGATACTGGGCTAGATGAACGTTTGGTTTGACCCGGTACGACCGTTCCTATGTTATGTAACTGAATATAAGCTTTATGCCAAACTTAGTGATACTTTTTGCTATTCAGGAGGAAACAGTAGATCTCTACATTTTTATTTAAACCGTTATATTGCGTGTTTTATTTTGCAAAGAAATTGGGAAGGATGCATTTATTTACTATATTTGTTGTGATCTATTTTGATGGACATTGGAATGCAATTTAAAAAGGCACAAAACATTTTTGGGCCGATTTTTAATTCAGTAAAATGACCTCATGTCTTGGAAACATAAAAGAAAAGAAGCTTATCAAAAACTTTGTGTTTACAACTGATCTGGTGAGCAAGTTAGTGAACTGAAGTGGTTGTTTCTGGTCACTGTGTCCTTCAAGCCTTCGGAAGGAGTAGCTCTGATCGTCTCACACCTAAGTTCTCCTCAGAGATTGGAAAAGGATAAACAAGCGTTGTCCTGCCTTTTCAGTTCCCGGTTAGGTTCTTTTTGATTTCCGCTCGGGCCATGTGGGTGGCCAGGGTGTGTGGGGAGATGTGGGCCGGATGGGGTCTCTGGCCATGTGGGTGGCAGGGCTGGCTCTGTGGTACACGGTGGCCCAGAAGAGGGGTATCTGGCCATGCATGACATCCACCTCCCCCCCCCCGGACAGGAATTCCAGTAAGGTGTCGAAGGGGGCGCTGCCGGCACCCCCCATGCTCTACGACTCGGAGGAGGAGGAGGAGAGCAAGCCCATGACCTACGACGAGAAGCGCCAGCTCAGCCTGGACATCAACAAGCTGCCGGGGGAGAAGCTGGGGCGGGTGGTGCACATCATCCAGTCGCGGGAGCCCTCGCTGCGCGACTCCAACCCCGAGGAGATTGAGATCGACTTCGAGACCCTCAAGCCCTCCACCCTGCGGGAGCTGGAGCGCTATGTGCTGTCCTGTCTGCGCAAGAAGCCACGCAAGCCCTACAGCGAGAGTGAGTGGGGGGATGGTCCCGGCTGGGCTCCAGCCTGGGATGTGGGAGCCCTGCTACAGACCCCTCGATTCAGTCCCTGAGCCTCATGGTGCTGACGTGAGAGGCTCTGCCATGCTGCCGGGGTAAAGACGTGGTGGAGGGAACGCCCCAAGACTTACCGCAGAGAAGCACCAGATATGAGCTGGGGGGCTGGGAGTCTTGCAGCAAGGGTGGAGGGGGATGAAGTTGTTAGGGTGGGAAATCAGGGAGCTTAGGGGGTTGGGTGCCTCCCAGTGAGAGCGTGGGGGGATGTTCTGGGGTTAGCACGAGGGGGATGTCTGGGAGCCTTGCAGTGAGTTAGCTGGGTGGCGGAGGGGAGATCTCAGCAGTGACCCCCTCTCCTGCCTGTACACAACCCCCGTATGCATTACGAGGGATGAGGGGACATTGGGGGAGCCTTGGGGAGCAGTGCGCTCTGCCCCGTGCACACTGTACAGAGATGGGGTGGGGCTGAGTGCAGGGCTGGGCTTGTCTGCTCCCCAGGCGGGGTGGGTGTAGGGGGAGCTCAGGGAGGCAGCCAGCCGGGGAACCCTCTGAGCACATCTGTCCCGCTCACTGCAGCCATGAAGAAGCCGGTGGGGAAGACGAAGGAGGAGCTGGCGCTGGAGAAGAAACGGGAGCTGGAGAAGCGGCTGCAGGACGTGAGTGGCCAGCTCAACTCCACCAAGAAGCCCCCCAAGAAGGGTGAGTGCTGAGCAGGGGGCGGCAGGTCTCTCCCTTCCCTCTGTGGGGTGTCAGCATTGGGGTCCATGAGGTAGGGATTCAGAGCTGGGTGAGGGGGAATGATTCCAGCTCTGCTGGTGCCCCTGACTCCCGACCTGCAGCCCCGGCTAGCCCAGTCCTGCCCCCCCAGCTCTGCCAGTGCCCCTCACTCCTGACCTGCAGCCCCTGCCAGCCCAGCGCGGCTGCCCAGCGCAGGATGAAGAGGGCGTGTTCTGTTTGCTGACCAGCTCCCTCCTTTCCCTGCAGCCAATGAGAAGCCAGAGTCTGCCCAGCAGGTGCCCGTGTCGCGGCTCAGCGCCAGCAGCTCCAGCTCCGACTCCAGCAGCAGCAGCTCCAGCTCCTCGTCCTCGGACACCAGCGACTCGGATTCCGGCTAGAGCTGGGCGGCGATGGCAGTGGGTGGGCGGCGGCGTGGCCGGGTTGGAAGTGTGGACAGGTTCAGAAGAGGCTCTGCGGGACCGGACCCCATGTGAACCGGACTGAGCAGCTCCACCCGGCGGGCAGCACCCCCAAGGCAAGGGAGGGCGCCAGTGACTGCCCCCTCCCGGACATGCCCCAGCGTTTACAGTTCGGAGGCCCCTGGGGGTTGTCGGCGCAGAGGCACCTGCTGGGCACAGCCTGTGCAGGCCCCGGCACGACCCCAGCCAGGTTTTACCGTTTGGTTTGGTTTGGTTCTGACCCATGGGAGCTTTTCCCAGGGCAGAGTTTGGGTTTTAAAGGGTTTGGAAGTCTCCACGTTTGGATTTGCTCTTGGGGGATGGGGGTTTGAGGGGGCCTGGCCGGACAGATAGAAGCTGCCGGCCCCTCATGTGCTCTGGGCTGCATCGCTGGGCCCCCCCCCCCATCTCATGTCCGCTGGCAGCCTCGTCCCCTTCTCCGGGGAGGCTTTATTTATTTGAGCAGCGGTTGGGCCACAGGACCCTGCAGGGATGGGTGTCACCCGCCCGGCTCCAGGACTGCAGTGTACAGAGCCCGCAGGGCACAGCCTGGGCAGCATGCTCATTACTGGGGGGGGGGCAGGGAGGGGAGGGGGGCTGTTTTTTATGTTGACTGTACAATTGTTTTCTACTCCTTCCTTTTCCCTTCCCGTCCCCTGCCCGCCCCGTCAGACCCCAAGGGCGGGCTCAGCTGTTCTGACCTTTCCAGTCTGGAACATGTAAATAAAGAAAATATTATTGGAGTCCCTGGTCTCTCTGTGGGTCTCTCTGCCTGGGCTTCGTTCCTCGGTGCCCGCTGGGCCTGGGAACATGGTCACCCAGCCCATGGCAGACGTGGGATGGAGTCCTAGACACCCCCACTTGCTGAGATGGAACCCCAGAGTCCTGAATCACCGACCCTGTCCCCCTCCAACCGCCGTAGACGGAGCTGAGACTAGAGCCCCGGGCTCTGCAGAGCACCCCGTGGAGGGGGACGGAGCCCCAGGGGCTATAGCAGCCTACGACTGCTGAGCCGTGAGCCCTCGGGCTGGAAGGAGGGGAGGGGGAGCCAGAAATGCTGGGGGTTGGGGACCTCCCCTGCAGTGTTGGGGTCTCCCAGCCCATCCCATCTCTTCCCAGCTGCCTGACCCCTGGCATGGAGTGTGCAAGGGGGTTCTGTGGCCAGGGATGGAGGTGGGGTCCCTAGCCCCCGCTTTGGCTTCAGAGCTGGTGCTGCCACATCTCCTCCCTGAGGCTTACAGCCTGGGGCAGTGGCGCCAGTGGGGAGCCCCAGACCTGCCCCTCCCAGTACCCACCCCCGACATGAGGGCAGTGAACCCTGGGAACAGCTTCTGAGGGGGTGGGTGGAGGCTCCAGCCTGCCAGGGTTAGATCAGGCTGGGATGGTTTCCTGAGAGCTGTGCTGGGTCCCAGCCAGCCATGTTCCTGGGCAGGTGCGGAAGCCCTGGACCAGGTTCCCTAGGGTGGTGGTGGAATCCCCTTCGTTAGAGGTTTTTAAGGCCCGGCTTGACAAAGCCCTGGCTGGGATGATTTAGTTGGGGTTGGTCCTGCTCTGAGCAGGGGGTTGGACTAGATACCTCCTCGTGGTCTGTGATTCTGTGCTAGAAACACACCTGGGGGCAACACTGTCCTGTAGACGCTCTTGGGGGCGGGTTGTGCCATCCTAAATCCACCTCGGATGGGAGGGGGCGAGGTCGCTGGAGAACTCTTGTTGGCCCAGCTCCCACTCCGCTCGGCTCGGGCTGGCTGAGCTGCGGTGCCCAGGAGAGGAGATTTTAGCTCTGGCTCCCCATGTTCTCAGTCCAGCCCTGGCCCAGCTCGGTACAGGCCCATTTGCCCTTGGAATCCCGGCGCTGTCGGCAGAGGGCTCCGGCTGGTGGCTCAGAGAGAATTTGGTGCTGGCCTGGCCTGGCAGCAGCACCCGAGGGGAGGAAAGTTGCCATAACTAAGAACAGTCGGGGGGTGTCTGCTCAATTTTTTTTTATTGCAACCACACTGCAGCCCAGGATTTTCTACAGCCTTTTCCAGGGCGCTGACTCTGTCCGCTGGGTTTTGTGCAAACAGGGAGACACCATGAGGGGTAGCAGGGGTGGCTGGGAGCCAGGGCTGCGTGCAGTGGGGTAAATCCTCCCCCTCTCTGGGGCTCTGTTGGGGGGTATCCCCCTTTGTCCTGCTGTCAGGCTCCTGCGAGCAAAGCCCCTGGGTCTGGGCAGCACCCGGCACAACACAGCCCTGCTGTCAGCTGGGGTCTGTACAGCCTAGGGTGGGGGGCACTGGTACATGGGGTCTTTTCCGCCCTCCCCCCCGTGAGCGCTGGCTCCACTCCAGCACTGGGACGGGCACTGGCCGTCCCAGGGGCTGGGGATTGGGGCAGGTTGATTCCATTTCATTCCGAACTGTTAGAACACATTGGGTTGCTGCTCACTGGAGCCTTTATGCCGCCATTCCCCTGGGACCAGGGGTTTCTACCCAGCAGCGTCCACTGCTCTGCCTGCGCAGTCGCTCACCTGGTGCGACGACCAAACCAGTGATCCCCTCAGCCATTGCTGAGTGACGGGGGAGCAGCTGGCCCCCGGCTCTCTCCAGGCAGAGGGTGTGGAGCAGGATGGTGTGTTGGCAACAGGGCTCTGGGGGGGGGTGCAGCACTGGAACAGATGGACCCCTCTGTGTGTGCCACATGTGTCCCCTGGGTGGGAAAGGGGGAGTGACCCCCACCCTGTCCTCCTGGGAATTACGCTCCTGTCCCTTTATCCTTGGCATCTGAGAGTGTCCACACAGCCTGGGGCATCCCGCACACAGGGCTCCTGCCCATGACAGATGCGACATGACCCTGACATGTAAACTCAGGGCATTCTGACAAGGGGACACCCCCACCGGCATCTGGTCCCCCAGGGGATTGTCAGAACTAGTCCCATGGCAAAGACCGCTTGCCCTGGAGTTGAGCAGTTGCTTACGGAGGGGTGAAGTGATTTTTGCTAGAGGTCTCCCAAGCGTTATGGAAACAGCACCTCTCTCCGGTTGACAGCATGAGGCCCCTGGTGCTGCTGTGCGTCTGCAGGTGTCACCCTGTGACGAAGTGGAGGATTTTCTTGTTTTTTCCAGTGGGTTGCATGCAGAGAGGGTGGGACTCAGTTTCCCTGGGTGTTACTGGTTTAAGGAGGTGAGGGGAGAGGGAGTTTGTGAGTACAGGGGACCAGAGAGGGAACTTGGGACCCCGGCCGATGGCCTGGAGGACGGAGACCCTGGTGACCCAGAGACCCAGCTCAGGAGTCGCAGCTGGTTCCAGCCAGTGGGAGGACAATGGGCTGCAGAGAGGAACCCAGTGACCTGACCAGCTGATTCCAGCCAGAGGGGCCAGAGAACAGAAGAGGGAAGAGGAGGCCCAGGTGATCCTGTTTACCTGGAGAGAAGACAATGACAGAGGCAGGGCTTGGGGCCGAGGATCTCAGATGCTGGGCTGGAGAGGGGGAGCAGGCAGAGCCCTCCTGGATGCAGGGGAGACTGGGATGTGCTGGGCTGAGGGAGGCCATTCCTGAGGCCCTGAGAGTTTCCTGTGCTGGGTTCAGGCGCTCAGTAAACCCTCCTGTTTTACGCTGGCCCAGGCTCCCTCACAAGCGCGTTCCTGCTTCCCTGGACGGGTCGCTTGCTTTACGCCTTCCCTCTGTTCCCCCTCATGCACAAGGTCCTGGTCAAGGTTCGCAGGGACGGGGCAAGGGTGATTCTGGTAGCTCCGGTGTGGCCTTGCCGGCACTGATACGTCACGCTGCAGGAGCTGTCGGACGTACCGGTCACGCTGCCTCCTCCCCGACCTGCTCACTCGGGACCACGGTCACCTCTGCCATCCCGACCTGTGGTCCCTCCACCTCACCGCCTGGAAGCTGCTGTGTTTGGACCCCGCAAGACAGGTCTTGCTGGGCAGCAGGAAGCCCTCCACTAGAGCCACGTATCTGGTGAAGTGGAAAAGGTTTTTGTGTTGGGGTGACCAGCGCCGCTCACCCCCCCCCCATCTGGGCACCGGTGCTCCTCATTCTGGGGTACCTCCTGCACCTGAAACAGCAAGGCCTGGGGGCATCCTCCACCTCGCTGCCATCTCGGCCTTTCATCCCGGGTGCATCTGGCTGCTCTGTCTTTGCTGACCCGATGGTCGGTCGCTTTCTCAAGGGCTTGGACAGTCTCAGATTCATTAACCTGCCTTGCCTGGGACCTTAACCTGGTCCTTTTGAGGCTCCTGGGGCCCCTGTTCGAAGCGCTGGCCACATGCTCCCTCCTGTATCTCTCCTGGAAGGCAGCTTTCCTGGTCGTCATTACGAGACGCGTCTCTGAGCTGAAGGCCCTCCCCTCGGAATCACCTTACATGGTCTTCCATGGGGATAGAATGCAGCTCAGAACGCATCTGGCCTTTATCCCCAAGGTGGTGTCGAACTTCGACCACAGCCAGGACATTTTCCTGCCTGTCTTTTACCCAAAACCACACACTGGTCCCCGGGAGCAGCAGCTGCATTCCCTCGATGTCTGCAGGGCCCTGGCTTTCTACATTGAGTGCACCAAGCCCTTCAGGAAATCGACCCAGCTCTTCGTAGTGGTGGTGGACAAGATGAAGGGCATCCCGGTCTCCTCTCAGAGAATATCCTCGTGGATGACGTCCTGCATCCGCACTTGCTGTGAGCTGGCCAGGCTGCCGACCCCAGCTGTCACCGCACACTCCACCGGGGCCCAGGCTTTGTCAGCGGCATTCCTGGCCCAGGTCCCGATCCAGGAAATCTGCAGGGCAGCGACATGGTCCTGGGTGCATAGCTTCACCTCACACTGCGCCATCGTCCAGCATGCCAGGGACGACTCAGCTTTCACCCAAGCAGTGCTGCAATCTGCCTTTTCTTCACTCAGACCCCACTGCCTGGGTCAGGCTTGGGAGTCTCCTGATTGGAATTGACATGAGCAATCACTCGAAGAAAATAAAAACGGTTCCTCACCTTTGTAACAATTCTTCGAGGTGTGTTGCTCATATCCATTCCACACCAGCCCCCTTCCCCTCTGTTGGAGCAGCTGGCAGGAAGGGACTGAGGGGGCACCGGGTCGGCAGGGTTGTCTATTGAGTGCCAGGCAGGCACGACTCCAGGGAGCTCCACAGCCGACCCACTGGGAGCTGCTGAGGAAAAACGTTCCGACGTCCATGTACGAGGCACGCACACACCTGACTGGAATGGATGTGAGCAACACATCTCGAAGAACCAGAGTTACGGGAGGTGAGTCACCGTTTTCTCGTTTCCCTTTACTTCGTTTCCCAGCTTCTGTACTGACTGGGCTTTGATCTCTGTCCAGCTCGGGGTTTGCATGTTCCAGCCATTGACGCAGCATTCTTAAAACACCTTTTTAACCCAAAGCCGTGGCCGTCGGTGAGTGGGCTCCTGCCCCCCTGCAGAACTCAATGTGGCTCCTCCCACACATGGTCTGTTTGTGCAGATCTAGTTTCAGGGCCGTGGCTGTGGTTGGACAGTACCCCCTCCAGCTCAGCTGTTGCAGTGGTTCGGTGCCCTCCCTGTGAAAAACGTGACCCTGGTTTAGGGTGACCAGACAGCAAGTGTGAAAAATCAGGAGGGGGAGGCTGGTAATAGGAGTCTATATAAGAAAAAGACCCAAAAATCAGGACTGTCCCTATAAAATCGGGACAGCTGGTCCCCCTACCCTGGGTTCTAGTCTGTCATCTCAGCTCAGTTCCCAGACGCTGGCTCCTGTTCTGCTTTGTGTGGGAGACGAACAAGCCCCCTGCTCCCAGAAATTGACTCCTGGGGGAGTCACCCTGAGCCATGCACGGAACAGCTTCTCTAGACCTTGAGGTAGCTTTGTGGCTCCCCTCTGAACCCCGCTAACATTTCAGCCTTTCCACAGGGCCAGCGCCGGACACAGCAGCCAGTGACGCTCTCACCAGGGCCGTGTACAGAGGTGACGCCATCTCCCAGCACCTGCCCCATATTCCCCTGTTCCTACAGCCCAGGGTCACACCTGCCCCGCAAGACATAGCACGGCCCTGGGAGCTCACGTTCAGTTGGGTTCTGCCATGACCCCTACATCCAGTTCAGAGTCTCTGCGTCCTAGGGTACAGCCCACCTGCCTCCCCCCATCAGGCGGGACCTACATCCTCAGTTCCTGGCTGTCCAGCCTGGCACCTGGCTGTGTGAAAATACAAGTGAATGGGCCCAGCTCGCTGTGTGTAACTGACCCATCCTGGCATCATCCCCCACTCCCCAGCCTCGGTGTCCCTGCAGACATGCCCCAGGGTGGGGTTACATCGTCTCTCGGCTCACCCAGCTACTGACCCGCCCTGGCCCCAGGGCCCTGCCCTGCCCTCCCCCAACCCCTCCTGGAAACAGCCCCCAAGCTGTGCACCCAGACCACCGGGGCCTCCCCAGCCAGCAGGAGCCCAGGGCCTGTGTCTGGAGCTGCCTAAGGGAACCTGAGAACATCCCCACCAGGGACAGCTGGATGGCAGCAGCCAATGGGAATGCACAGGAGGCTGGTCCAGGGCTGCAGCGGCCAATGGGAGAGCTTTGTTGGTGGGTGGTGTTATTGGCGGGTTGGAGCAGCCAATCGCTGCTGGTGGGAGCTGGGGGTGGGTTAGGGTCTCCCAGCACATGCCAGGGGAGGGGTGCGAGGAAGCTGGGCTGGGGGCTCGGTGCCCTGTTCAGGGGGGGGGCGGGGGGATCTGCCCTTCGTGTCACAGTGACCCCAGCCTGGGCGACGTCACCACAGCCCCCAGACAGGCCAGTGTCTCTCTGCAGCCGCTCGCCCTGCGGGGTTCAGTCCCGGGGGAGCCTGGCCCATGAAATGCCCTGCTCCAGGGCTCCCGGCCATGGGACGAGCTCAAAGTGCTCCATGGACCATCCCTCAGCCCCAGAGCTCCCACCTCCAACTCAGGAAGAGAACGGCCACGTTTCACACAAAGGGAAACTGAGGCACAGGAAGCCTCTCAGCTTGCAGTAAGTCAGTGTCAGCAACGGGACCAGAGCCCAGAAGTCCTGGCTCCCAGCCCCACCTCCTCTAACTCACTCGACCCCTCCCAGCATCCTGGTTCTTTCCTTAACCCTCATAGCAAACTTCCTTAACAACCCGGTGCCCTGGACAGACGGGCTGGGCTGGGATAACACAGGCTGCCGTGGGCACAGCCCAGACTGACCAGATTTTAAATCATGATAAAAAATGTCCCAAAAGCCCACTTTATTGCTGTTAGCAAAGCTGCAGAGTGATGGGGGGGGGGCACGCAGGGTGTGGACACACACAGGGCACACGGCAGGGCCTGTACAGGGACTGGCCCTTCCCACACAGACCCCGCGCTGGGCTCAGCAGGGCTGGACCCCGGGGGAGCAGCACACGGGTGCGATGGGGCCTTTAACCGGGCGCTGAGGCTGCCCCCCTAGCCATGGGCCTGATCCTGCCCCACAGGGACCCCATTGACCAGGAATGGCCGAATCTGGCCCAAAGCCTGCTGGGTAATGGCTGGAGGGGCTTCACCTGAGGTGACTGACAGCAGCCTCTGGCCAATAGGGGCCGGGCTCGGGGCCCAATCCAGCACCCACTGGAGTCAAGCGAAACCTTCCCCTTGATGGCAATGGGGTTTGGATCAGCCCCATGGGCCCTGCTGCCCCCTGATGAGGGGCGACTCCCATTCCCAGCCCCATGGGACAGCAGCCCTCTCCCCTGCTGCCCCCTGACGAGGGGCGACCCCCATTCCCAGCCCCATGGGCAGCAACCCTCTCCTTGGATAGGTGCCCCCCTCCCAAGCCCAGCAAGGGGGTGCAGGGGCAGCCCAAGGGGGCCGGCTCCCTGGTGAGTCTCTAGTGGGTTGACTTGGCGCAGTTACGGGGCTGGGGGGCTCCCGCCTGGGTACAGCAGCTGGCAGCAACATGACAGGAGCAGGGATGCTGGGGGGGTCTCACGAAGGCACCTGAGGGTTAAGGGGCCCCAGTTCCTCCCCGCGTTTATCTGAAAGGCAAAGAGAGTGAGTTACCAGGAGCCCTGGACCCGACACAAGGCTGGCAGGGATCAGGGCCATTGCCCAGTGCCCCAGGGACTCTCCCTTTGACACGGGGAGTGCTGGGGGGGCCCAGGGGCTGTGGCTGGCTGGGGGGGCACAGTGTGGGGGGAGTCTCCCCTGTGGGTGCTGGGTGGGTCCAGGGGCTGTGGCTGGCTGGGCGGGGATAGCGGTTGGGGGGGGTCTCCCCAGGGGGTGTGGGTGGGGGATGGGCTGTGGCTGGCTGGGGGGGCACAGGAGCTGGACGCTCTCCCCAGGGGGTGTGGGTGGGGGACGGGCTGTAGCTGGCTGGGGGGCACAGCGGGTGGGGTCTCCCCTGGGGATGCTGGGTGGGCCCAGGGGCTGCAGGTGCAGTGGGACTCCTCCCCGGGCAGCGGCTACTCACAAGGGGCCCCGTGGGTTGCGGGCGGCGTTCATCTTCATCCCCTTGATGATGAGGATGGTGCCTGCGATGATGCCGACGATGCCCACAGCCAGGCCCAGGGCGCACACCAGGGTCTCTGTGGTCTCGGGGACGGGGGTGGGCACCTGGGCTTCTGGAGAGAGGGGGAGAGGGACAGGGCATGCAGTGAGGAGGGCTGTTCCTGCCCCTCCCTCCCAGAGCTCAGAAAGAACCCAGGCGTCCTGGCTTCCCAGCCCTCTGCTCTAACCACTAGCCCTCACTCCCCTCCCAGAGCTGGGAGAGAACCCAGGAGTCCTGGCTCCCAGCCCTGTGCCCAGTGGGATTCCCGGCCTCACCCCAGTGCTTCGTGAAGGGCTTGGGCAGTCCCTCGTGCTCCACCCGGCAGTCGTAGAAGTCGCCCTGGCTGGGGAGGAAGGGCAGGTAGGAGAACTTGCGGAAAGAGTTGTCCTGGCGGGGATAGAAGTCGGTCTCGTAGACGCCCCCCGTCACCTCCTGCCCGTTCTTCAGCCACGTCACGCTGAGCACCGGTGGGGAGAACTTGTCCGCGAAGCAGATCAGGACGTTGGGCTCCCCCAGCTCCACGGGTTCTTCAGAGAACACGGTCACCTCAGGGGGCACTGGGGAGACAGGGGTCAGTGGGTCCCATTGCCTGCCCCGAGCCAGCCAGTCCCTGCCCTGGGGCCGGATCGGAGCCAGTGCCCCCCAGAGGAAAAAGGCCCCATGTCCCATTCCCTACCCCCCTGGCCAGCCAGTCCCCAGTGCTCATGCTACAGCTCAGGAGTCTGTCACCGAGGCCGTCCCAGCTCCCTGGCCTGACGGCTCATGAGGCGCCAGGGGCAGGGGTCATGAACAGCCCTTGGCAAAGGAGCTGCCCTTGGCCCCCAGCCTGGAGGGTGTGAACTGCCCGGCCCCCTGCCCTGCGGAGCCCTGGCCTGGCTGACTGGCTCCCCGGAGCACTCCAGGGGCTGAGAGAGGAACTGAGTGGGGACTTCCACTAGGAGGGACGGGTCCCGGGAAGGTGCCTGGCAGGGAAAATGTCCCACCATTCTCAGCCCGTGTCCAGTTGGACCGCTTGATGAGGATCTCCAGGTTGTGCTTGTCCACGGCGATGTTGCTCAGGGCGCCCTGCGCCTCGAAGCTGGCGAACTTGCCAAAGTTGGGCAGGCGCCAGACGGTCTCCTTCCTCTCCAGGTCAACGTACAAGATCTCGTCCTGGTCGAACTCTTGCATGAACTCCCCAGACTCCTGCTGGGATCGGTCCGTGCGCTGGTAGAACTCCGCCTGGTAGTGCACGTGATCCACTGCGGGAAGACGGGCGTCCCCATCAGCACCCACACCAGCCCGTCCCCTGGGATACAAGGTCTCTGATGTCTTTCCCTGGGGCCACAGCCCCCGGCCGTGACATTGGCACTGGGGCAGCCCAATGTGAGGGGAAAGTGGGTGCAGGGACCCTAGTGACCCCTGGTATCGTGCTGGGGCATTGGGGTCAGCGCTGCCTGGGAGGGGACAGCGCCCCCTTACTGTGCCCCTCCTTCTGCTCACTTCAATCCCATCCAAGCCGTGGCCGGGCCTATCCCCACTTAGCTTGCGAAGGGGACATGGCCCCAGCCCACAGCAGTGTAGGGGGGACGTTGGATGTCATTACTGCTGGACATTTCATTCTCCCGTCTGTGCGTGGGGCTGGATCCGTGTCCCGAGATCACCATGACCTGGTTCTTGGGGTGATTTCAGTCCCTGGCCCCCAACACTCACCCCCCAGGGCCAGTCACTGGGAGACCCTGGAACCCCCTAGCTAGAGACATTAAAGCTGCGCTGGGGGGTCAGACACACTCTAGGGGGGAGGGTCTGGCTGGGGGCTGAGGCTGGGACTCCCCAGGGCCCAAGGGAGTTGGGCACCTGCATCCTAGAGAGTCGTTCACTGACCCCAGCTCGCCTGGCAAGATCTCACCGAGCGACTACAAAGGAGGGAACCCGCCACCACCAGCCAAGGAGAGTCGGCCCCACAGAGGCCCCCCCTCCCCCCGCACCGTGGGTCTGAGCCCTGGGGGGATGGGGGACAATGGGACCAGGCCGGGGAGCAGGGACAGGGGCTCCCTGCTCTGCACAGACACACTCACTGCTCAGCAGGATCTGGCCCTGCCGTGGCTCTTTGGGGAATGTTCCCCCATCTCCCCTGTGCCTGGTGCCCCCCTGGGGGGATCAGTCCCCGAGTCCCTGTGGGGGAGGGGGCTGCACCCCTAGGGCAGGGCTGTGTCATACCCAAACCACAGTGACTTCCCCACGATCCCTCTGCTGCCCCACCAGCCTCCCCTCCACCCTCCCTTCCATGGGGGTGAGACCATCTTGCCTGCAGTCCCCACTCTGCTCAGATCAGCCCCCATCCTCCCCTGCTCACCTCATCCCTCCACACTATGGAGTGAGACCCTCCTTCCTGCAGCCCCCCCAAATCCAGCTCCCCCCTGTGCCCTTCCCTGTCCCATCAGCCCCCCAATGCTTTCTCTCTTGGGGGGAGCCAGTTGTCCTAGATCCCCAACACTCACACCCCAGGGCCGGTCAATGGGAGACCCAGGAACTCCCGCGCCAGAGTCAGTAAAGCTGCACTGGGGGGTCAGACACACTCCGCCCCGCCCGTACCTCTCACTGCCCCGGCACCCGGCAGGGCCAGCAGGGTGAGCAGGGCCAGCTGGGCCATGGGGACGCCCCGTCCTGCGCCCATCTCCTCTCCCCGGCACTGGGCTGGGTGCAGGGCTGGCAGTGCTAGGGGGCCGGGGGGGCACATATCACACCCGGGGGAGCACAGCTGGGGGCAGTGCCTGGCATTGGCCAGGGGAGCCCGGCCCAGGGCCCCCACCCAATGGCAGAAATCCCTGCGCCGACCAGGCTGTTACCAGGCAGAGCAGCAGTGCCGAAGCCCTCTGAGGGGAGATGGAGAAATTCAGGGTTCACAGCTCTCAGGATCATGTCACAAGTCTCAGGATAATTCTTGTGTTTTCCTAAAGCCCCAGCTCTGGGAGTCACGTGGGTCAGGGACGATTCCAGCCTCATTCTTAGAGACCAAGGGAGTGTCCAGCTCTCTGGCTGTGGGGAAAACTTCAACCTGTGACCCCCGGGCACCCTAAGGCTCAAAGAGCAGAAGGCAAATAACCCCCACAGCTGGGATTTGTACGTCATCGCAGGATTTTAAAGCCAATCTCAGGATTTTTGAACATTTGGGGTTGACGAGACTGCAAATTCCGGGTCAGACACAGCGCCGCTGGGGGAGTTTGTCCCAGTGTGGAGGTGATGACACTGGGGGAGAGGGTGTCCCCAGTGTGGGGACAGCACCTCCCCGCACAGCACTCACTCCACCCCCCTACCCCCTGTTCTGCAGCACGGCTGTGTGCACACGGGGGGCTTGGCTGGCCCAGCTCTGCCCTGGGGGGTCACCGCCCCAACACACAGACCTCTGTCAGGACAAATGTTAAGTGCAGACCAGGCCACAAACAGGGTTTGGGGGACCATCCATGGATGACTGGGACCCAGGACCATTCCCCTCTAGGGGACGCTGTTCCCATCCAGCCCCAGAGCGGGGATTGGCTGGCTGGGGAGGTGGGGATGGGGACATGGGGCCTTTCCCCTCTGCTGGCACCGGCTCCGATCTGCTGCTAGTGACCAAACTCCCCCCGGGGTCTGTCCTGGGACCTGTGTGGGGCACGTTGGTCCCTGTCCCCTGCCCAAACCCACCGCCTCCCACCCCCATGGCACCAACTCGCCCCCCCCCCCCGCCCAAGTACCGCGCTGGGTGTTCACACTGCCCCCTGCGGGAGGGGCCGGGTGCTGGAGGGGCAGGAGCGGGGCTGGCCCAGCAGTTCGGGGCTGGCCTGGGACCCAGGAGCCCTGGGGTCCTTCCCGGCCCTGCCACAGACTGTGTGTGACCCTGGGCCAGTCACTGACTCCTCTGGGCCTCCCTCCCCAGCGGGGCCATGGGGACACTGGCCTGGCCCTGCCCCACAGTGTGGGGGGTGAATGCAGGGCTGGCTTTAGGAAGCATGGGGCCCAATTTGAGCAGTTTCGATGGGGTCCCGGCAAGGAAGACAAAAAAAAAACACGTAAACAAACCATGTGGGGCTTGTACTCACTGGGCAGTGCTCTGAGTCTTCAGCGGCACTTTGGTGGCGGGTCCTTCACTTGCTCCAGATCTTCGGCGGCACTGAAGGACCCACCGCCGAAGTGCCGCCGAAGACCCGGAGCGCCGCCAGGTGAGTAAAAATTAAAAAGACGCCTCTAGCCAGGGAAGAGATTCTCACTGGGCACAGGCCCCTCTTAGGCGCAGGGCCCGATTTGGGGGAATTGGCCTAAAGCCGGCCCTGGGTGAATGAAGCAGAGAGGGGGAGGGGCTCAGAGACTGGGGGGCCAGAGAAGCCCCTTAGGGAGGCCGAGCTGTGGCTGACCCACGGAGACTGAGCCCCTGCTCTGGTGGGGTGCCTGGGGGCAGGGCTCAGGCCCGTTGGGGTGGGGGAGGGGAAGCTCAGAACTTCTGCCTGTAGGGCCAGCCCCAAACCTTCCCCTGGGGCTAAACTTACCCAGGAACCCTGACCGATCGCCCCAGACACAACTGGCCTGCCCCACCTCCAGCAGACAGGGGACTTTGGGGCTTCGGGGAAGGGGACAGAGTGTGCCAGACACTTCACTGTGTGTCCTTCTCTGGTGGCATCTGGGCTAGTGCCTGGCAGGCACCAGGCGAGTCCTGCCGCCCGACCCCAGGCCCTGCTCTGCCCCCTGCGAGGGAGAAGTAGGGAACCGAGCCCTGCTGGGGCCGGCTCTGCCTGGCGACTGGTGATGCTGCCCAGCCCCGGTGCTGACTGGCCCCTGGGCTGGGGGTGCCCAATCCCCGGGGCCGTGGGCAGCGTCCCGGGGCTGGTGCTCGGAGCTGGACAGAGAAGGTCTCAGTCTGGGGGGTCCTGAGGAGTTTCCAGCTCTCTCCCTCCTGAGCAGCGATGGGGGCGGGTCGGATCCTGGGGGCCGGGAGCCGCTGGGCTGGGGCTCTGCTAGTGACAGTGACGGTGCTGAGAACCCACCTGGCTCATTGCATGGAGCCCCCAGGTGAGCAGAGGCCCCCACGTCCTGGGGACCCTAGTCTTGGGCAGTGCTGGGTGTATGGGGGGGGGATCAGACCCCAGTGCCACGGGGAGCCCCGTCCTGCCTGTGCCGGTGTCTCCGCCGCTCGGTGTCCGCCCCTGTCCCCGGCACAGTCTCTGCTCTATGCCCCCTCCCCCGAGGTCAGTGTTACTGTCACTCCCTCCCCCCCCAGGGCCCTACCTGCCCGTCCGGCTCCCCCGGGTGTGGGAGGGGTTTGGGGCAGGGGGGTCCGCTGGGCTCTGAGCCCAGGGGCAGCTGGGGGGTGTCTGAACTGAGCTCCCTCCCCCGCCCCCCCGCAGGGCGGTTCCTGCACCAGTTCAAGGCTGAGTGTTTGTTCACCAACGGCACCGAGCGGGTCCGGTTCCTGTACCGGCACATCTACGACCGGCGGCAGATCGCGCACTTCGACAGCGAGCTGGGGGTGTTTGAGGCGGACACGGAGCTGGGGCGGCCCGACGCCGAGCTCTGGAACAGCCAGCCCGAGACACTGCAGTACTACCGGGCTGCGGCGGACACGTTCTGTCGGAACAACTACGGGGCGTACGGGCCTTTCACCATCGACCGGAGAGGTGAGTGCGGGGGCGGGGGAGTGCGCGAGACGCCAGGGGGGGACTCAGCTGCTCCTGCACTGGGGAGTGGCAGGGAGGGGGTGGGATCACGTGCAGGGAGTGGGGTCACCCAGCGGCAGGTGCAGGAGGGAACCAGGGTCTGGCTGCGGCACCCCGTCTGCAGGGTGCAGAGCCCCAGGCCCGGGTCAGTCCCTGTGGCAGAGACTGACCCTCCCTGTGCCCAGCCCCTGCCCCTCTGAGGGGGTTCAGCCCCCAGCGCCCACCCCACCCCACCCCTAGTGCAGGCAGCTGCTGCGGCTCCTACCCCCTTCCTGGGCTGGGGGGGCAGGAGATGGGACAGAACTTTCCATCCCCCAACCCTGCCCCGACCCCTCAGGGCCCCCTGGCTCAGGGGCGGGAGCAGCCCCTTTTTCCTGGGCTGACCCCACATCTCCGAGGGACCAAAGCATCAGACAGTCCCTGGCTCTGTCCCCATAGAGGTGACGAGATGCAGCTCCCCTTGGGCCCTTTCTGCTGATCCTGGAGCTGGGACCTTTCCCTGGGGGAGGGGGTATCATCCTGCTCTGTCTCCAGCCCCTTTCCCCGCACTTCCCTCTCTCCCCCCAGTTCGACCCAAGGTGAAAGTTTCCCCCACAAAATCGGGGTCCCAGCCCCACTCCCACCTGCTGGTTTGCTCCGTGACGGGGTTTTACCCCGGGGGGATTGAGATCAAGTGGCTGAAGAACGGGCAGGAGCAGACGGCCGGGGTGGTGTCCACAGAGCTGCTCCAGAACGGAGACTGGACCTTCCAGATGCTGGTGATGCTGGAGATGAGCCCCGGGCGCGGGGACATCTACACCTGCCAGGTGGAGCACATCAGCCTGCAGGACCCCATCGCCGTGCACTGGGGTAAGAGTCTCTGGGTGTGGGGCAGCCCCTGAGCCCACAGGGGCAGCCCTCGGCGGATGGGCCTGGGTCAGAGCGCTCACAGGAGCCCTGATAACCCAAATCTATCGACATGGGCTGGGAGCTCACTTCCACGGGCTCCACAATGCAGTGTAAACACACCCTGAGTGGGGCAGTGACGGGGCGGGGAGTGGAGAAAAGTCTCCATAATAATGACTGGTCTGCAGAAGGGAGATCGGGAGCGTCTGTTCTCCCTGTCTCACAGCACAAGGACAAGGGGGCAGTAGAATGGAAAGGGGCAAATTGACATCTGGTAAAAGGAAGGACATTTCCCACACACTGTGTAATTAGCCTGTGGAACTCACTGCCACAGGGTGTCACTGAGCCCAAGAACAGAGCAAGGTTCACACAGAGACTGGCTATCTCTGTGTCTTACAGACTGTCCAGGACTAGACTCAGAGCTGTGCCTTGGGTAGGGCGAATTGGAGCAAGTGCTCTGGGCCACGCGGGCTGGTACAATTGGCCGGCACGGATGGTCCCAGAAGTGATGAATCCGTCACTTCCCCCCCAGGCCCAGAACACCCCCTAGGGACGGCCCTGGCTGGACCAGTTCATGCTGACAATGGGCAGGGATATTAGACCTTATGCTGCAGGGCCTGAGCCAATCTCTGAAGATCACAGACCAGGAGGATCCCTGATGTGGGACAGATTGTTCCATAGCTGCTCCTGCAGGCCCTGGCCCCTGGCTCTGCCCCAGCTGGTCACTGGCGCGGACGGGAGCCTGGCCTGGAGGCCCTTGGCTCTGACCTGGCCAGCGCCGGTCACTAGCATGGATGGGAGCCCGGCCCGGAGGCCCCTGGCTCTGCCCCGGCCGGTGCTAGTCACTGGCCCGGAGGCCCCTGGCTCTGCCCCGGCTGGTGCCAGTCACTGGCGTGGACGGGAGCCCGGCCCGGAGGCCCCTGGCTCTGACCTGGCCAGCGCCGGTCACTAGCATGGATGGGAGCCTGGCCCGGAGGACCCTGGCTCTGCCCCGGCCGGTGCCAGTCACTGGCCCGGAGGCCCCTGGCTCTGCCCCGGCCGGTGCCGGTCACTGGCGTGGACGGGAGCCCGGCCCGGAGGCCCCTGGCTCTGCCCCGGCTGGTGCCAGTCACTGGCGTGGACGGGAGCCCGGCCCGGAGGCCCCTGGCTCTGACCCGGCCCGTTCCATGTCCCTGTTTCAGAGGCGCAGTCTGACTCCGCCAGGAGCAAGATGCTGACGGGGGTCGGGGGCTTCGTGCTGGGGCTGATCTTCCTGGCGCCCGGACTCCTCATCTACCTGAAGAATAAGAAAGGTGAACGGCTCCGGGTGGGGGTGGGGCACCAGGGGGTCTGTGGGGGGATGTGGGACTCGGGGAGCTCAGGGGAATCCGGGCCTGGCTGCAGGCTCCCGCCCCCGAGCAGGGGCTGCTCAGAGTCTGGCAGGGGCCCCCCGGCTTCTAGTCCCCTGGAGCCGGGGCTGGGTCAGACCCTTCCCCCTTCCAGGGCAGGGGCAGAGCAGGGGCCATGGGGAGATCTCAGTGTGGGGCACCGGGGCCGGGCTGGGAGCTCCCACTCTCCCCTCCCCCGGCCGAGCCCCCGGGGTGGGACAGACCCCGACCCCTCGCAGTGCAGGGAGCTGCCCCAGCCCCGGGGCTCAGAGCGTTTCCGTCCCCTCCCCTGGGCAGGGATCCCGGGTCAAAGATTTACAATAATAATGTGGGAGGGGGGTAACCCCAGGTCTGGGACGGGAGCCGGAGGGGGCTGGGTTCCTAGTGAGGGGCGTTCCATGCCGTGGGGCAGGGGCTGGAGCTCTGACCCCCAGGAACCGGCTCCCTCACCCAGGGCTCTGACCATGTTTCTCTTTGTTTTTCAGGGCGCCCTGTTCCCCAACCTGCAGGTAATTTCAATCCCCCTCCCCCCGTTAAACACCCCTCCCCCCACACTGAGCACAGGCTGCCTGGGGCGCCCGTGGGGCGGCTGGTTCTGCCCCTCGGCCCATGACACCCGCCTGGCTCAGCCCCTGGGCAGCTGGGCAATGGGGCGCTGGCCCCGCGGAGGAGGAGTCTGCGGCTCCCTCGGTCCCCATTCAGGCCGATCCCTGAGGTGCTCCCGGGGGCAGAGGGTCCTGGGTACTGCGGAGCATCGCCCAGCCCTGCGGCTGCCGGGCAGAGTCACTGGGGCACCCTGGGGCCTGGCAGAGAAAATCTCCTGTCTGTCCCGCTAACCCCATGGCCAGGGGCTGATTTCTCTCCCCTCTCCCTGCAGGGCTCCTGAGTTAGATCCAGGGTGTTGGATCCCCCGTCCAGCAGGAGTTTTCGTCTGTCACTCCCAGCACCTCGCCCATCCTGGAAAATGCAGAACCTGGGGCCGGTCCCTTCCTGTCCCCGTCTGCTCCCTGCGCTCTGCCCAGCTCCAGTCTGCGCAGTCCCTGCGGGGACCCGTCCCTGCCCCTCAGTCCCTGCAGGGCCCTGGGGCGACCCTGTCCTGCTGTCTGGAGAGGCTCCCACCTGCCAACCTCATCTAGTAACAGCCTAACTAGACTGTTAGGAGCCGGGGCACAAACCCCAAATTGGCTGAGTTCTACACTTAGATCTCACCAAGGTATCAGGTGTGAACTCTGCAGGCCCTGTAACAACCGAGTCCTGGAGTCACAGTCCCCTGGGGTTCTCTGCTCTGTCTGGCCACCCCAGCCAGCCTGCCCTTGTGATCCATCGATTGTCCCTTCCAGGGCCGGCTTTTGGCCAATTCAAGCAATTCCCCTGAATTGGGCCCCGCCCCTAAGAGGGCCCCGTGCCCAAGCCCTGCTGGTGTGCTGTACCGGGGTGGCTCGGCTTCCCCAGGGGGCAATTTAAAGGGCCTGGGGATCCCAGCAGGGGCTGCAGCCTCAGGTCCTTTAAATTGCCACCAGAGCCCCACTGCTGGAGCCCTGGGGTAGGGCTGTGGGGCTCTGGCGGCTATTTTAAAAGTCGGGGGCTCCCGTTGTTTCTACCGCCCCGGCCCTTTAAATAGCTGCTAGACTGACCGCTTCCCCAGGGCTCCTGCAGCTATTTACAGGGCTGGGGCAGTGGAAATAGGGGATCCCCGGGCCCTTTAAATAGCCCCCGAGCCCCGGGCTGCTGCTGCTACCATGATGGAGGAGGGAGGAGGAAGAGGCACTCACTGTACAGGGTGGGCTGTACCCCCTGTACCTGCACCCCCTCCCACAGCCAGCCTCTGTTGCACCCCTGAAGCCAGCCAGTCCCGCACTTCTCTGTCTCCAGCCCTGCCAACCCCTGCCACACACCCCTGTGGCCCTGCCTGAAGCCAGCCAGCCCACCTCACACCCCCTGTCTCCAGCCAGCCCTGTACCCCTTGCCCTGCCTGCAGCCAGACCTGACCTCCAGCCAGCCCCATGTTCACTGGTGCCCTGCAGTTCCCAGGGCAGTAACCCTGCACATCTGCTTCAATGAGGGGGGCAGGGAGCAGCTGGGACCCACACATGTGAAATGAAGCTCATTTCTAGTTCAGGCCCATCTTTTTAAAAAATAACTTTAGGTAGGGTTAACATACATCCGTATTTTCCTGGACATGTCAGCCTTTTTGGTTCTTAAATTGCCATCCAGGAGGAAATTTTAAAATTTAAAAATTTCTCCTGGGAAAATACAAATGTATGGTAACCCTATTGGTACAAAAAATACGTACTGTGGCACATCCCTTAAATCAGAACTTTTTATAGGGAACCGGTTGTTAAGAAAAGAAAGGCTTTTTTACATGTTTGGGTTTTTTTAGTCATTCCTGCCGAGGCCCTGCTGAAAATGTTTGAATTGAGCCCTGCACTTCCTAAAGCCGGCCCTGGTCCCTTCCACCCCAATTCACAGCGACATTCGGGTCACTCCCTGTCCCAAAGGAGCAGTCGCTTTCCCCATGGCACTTTGAACTTTGAACTGATCTCACTCCACAGACGACGCTTGTAGCCAGTCCTGTAATAACCTCAGGGCTTGGCTACATTGGAGAGTTGCAGTGCTGGTGGTGGGTTTGCAGCGCAGCAACTCACTCTGTGTCCACACCTGCAAGGCACATCCAGCGTTGCAACTCCCTGGTTTCAGCGCTGGCTGTACACCTGGTCTGCCTCGGGTGTAGCAATTCCAGCGCTGGTGATGCAGTGCTGGTCAGCAAGTGTGGACACCACCAGCGCTTTTATTGACCTCTGGGGTATAAGGAGATATCCCAGAATTCCTGTCCACAACAAACCAGAAGAATGGCTGAACTCCGATCTCCCCGTAGCTACTTGCTAAAAAACAAACACAGCTGCTCTGTGCTCCAGCGAGGAGCCAGCGGAGGCAGGGGAATTGCTTTGGAATGTTCACAGCTGTTTGCTTGAGGAGAGAGGGGGGAGGGGTAATGTTGAGCAACTGTTTATGTGGTCTGACGGCTATTTAGGAGTGCATAATTAGCATTTAGTGAATAAGAGACAGGTGGGGGAAAAGTCAAAACTTTTAAAATGATTGAAGGTAGGCACTGTGTATCTTCCAGTCCTTAGAACTTGCAAGGCAGGGAGCTGAGAACAGTGTCAGCTCCAAAACTCCACTCTCTCTGTCTCCCCCACGCTCCCTGTCACACTCCACCCCACCCCCCTCTTTTGAAAAGCACGTTGCAGCCACTTGAACACTGGGATAGCTGCCCACAATGCACCACTCCCAACAGCGCTGCAAATGCTGCAAATGTGGCCACTGCAGCGCTGGCCCTACACGGCTGTACAAAGACAGCTGTACCTCCCAGCGCTGCACATCTCCAAGTGCAGCCAAACCCTCAGTAAAGATTCATTAACTACAACAAAGCACTGGGAGTTCTTCTTCGAGATGTGTTGCTCACATCCATTCCAGTTAGGTGTGCGCGCCGCGCGTGCACGTTCGTCGGAAACCTTTTTACCCTAGCAACTCCAGCGGGCCGGCAGGTCGCCCCCTGGAGTGGCGCCGCCATGGCGCCCAATATATATCCCTGCCGGCCCGCCCGCTCCTCAGTTCCTTCTTACCGCCGTGTCGGTCGTTGGAACTGTGGAGCGCGGCATAGCTGTCCTCCACGTCCCTAGCTCTCCTAGTTATCTATCGTTTATCTCTAGTACTATTGTAGTTGTTAATTAGATTGTTAAATAGTAGTTAAGTAGTTTGTAAATAGTTCTTCGCCGGGGGCTTAGCCCTTCCTGGCACCCGGCGCCAGGCTCATGCCTGTTTCGCCGGGCTTCAAGCAGTGTGCGGCCTGCAAGAAGCCCATGCCTACCAGCGATCCCCACGAAGCGTGCCTGAAGTGCCTGGGGGAATCGCACAGATCCGACAAGTGCCGCATCTGCAAGGCTTTTAAGCCAAGGACAAAGAAGGAGAGGGATCAAAGACTCCGAACTCTCCTTATGGAGGCGGCACTTGACCCGACGGCTTCGCAGGCCGTGATCTCGGCGCCGGCACCGGGTCGCACCGGCACAGAGAAGACTCCCCGGCACCGACCTTCTCCGGCACCGGAGACAGAGCCAAGGCCGTCGAAGTCCACTACTCCGGCCAGGCAGACCCGGCTAGAGCGCCCGGCCTCGACATCGGCCGCGGCGCCACCGGCACCGTCGACTCCGGGCCCGGCGGGTCCGTCGAGTCCGGTGCCGCCAAGCTCCCCCATGAGATCTGGGGTTGAGATAGTGGTCCCATCCACACCGGAGACCTTCGCCTCGGCTCGGGACCTAATAGCCCTGACTGAGCCCACTCGGCTGCCACCCCCGGTACCTCCGGTGCGGGTCGTGTCCAGAGGCAAGCCCATGATGTCGGCACCGTCTCGGGACTCTCGTTCACGATCCAGGTCCCGACGTCATGGTCGCTCCAGATCCCACCGCCGCTCGCAGTCCCGGCACCGCTCCCCTCAGCGGTACCGGTCGCACTCGCGGCACCGGTCGACATCAAGACGATCGCGGTCAGACTCCAGCCGCCGATACCGGCACCGCGATTCCAGGAGCAGGTCCCGACGTTACTCGCCGCACCGGTCGACCTCCCGGCACCGAGCTGGTGGCAGGTCCCGGTCCCGGTCGACCTCCCGGCACCGAGCTGGTGGCAGGTCCCGATCCCGGCACCGAAGCGGCGCCCGGTACCGATCCGGATCCCGGCACCGTGACAGAACCCGGTCCCGATCCCGGCACCGATATGACTCCCGGCACCGGTCCCCGGCACCGAGACGATCCTCCGTGCCGACCCGCGCAGACCCTTACCATCCAGGGTCGGCCCCACCATGGCCCTCTAGACAGCCGTCCGTATCCTCCCAGACGGACAGCGGGTATGCACTGGGCACCGACCGGCAGGTGGCGCTATTCAGTGATCCGCCGCAGCAGGACCAAGGCCCGCAACAATGGGGATTCTGGACACCCTGGGCATACCATCAGGCCCAGGGCCCCCAACAGCTCCCTGCTAGGCCGGCGACTGCGGAGCGTAGGGCTCCTGAAGCCTCCTTGTCTCGCCCCCCTCCCTCCCCGGAAGGGGAGGAAGGGTCCAAGCAGCAAGACTCCGCTGTGGCTCCGGAGACAGAGGCGAGGGCTGAGGAAGACCCACAGTTAGACACTCTCTTGCCTGGGGTCTCCTCATCCTCCTCCCCGGATGAAGCGGTGGCTGGTACCTCCTCCAACAGCCCCCCCCGCTGGATCTCGGGGCGCACCAAGACCTCCTCAGGCGATTAGCTCAAAATCTGAGTCTGCAAGCCGAGGAGGTCTCGGAGATAGAGGATCCAATTGTCACCATCCTCTCATCTGACGCTCCCACCAGGGTCGCCCTGCCCTTCATACGAACCATCCAGGCCAACGCCAACACCATCTGGCAGTCTCCGGCCTCCATTCCTCCTACTGCGAAGGGCGTCGAGAGGAAGTACATGGCCCCTTCTAAAGGCTATGAGTACCTCCATGTGCACCTGACACCGGGTTCCCTGGTGGTTCAATCCGTGAATGATAGAGAGCGTCATGGCCAGGAGGCTCCAGCCCCCAAATCCAGAGAAGCCAGGCGGATGGACCTCCTCGGCCGTAAGGTGTACTCAGCTGGGGCGCTGCAGCTCAGGGTCTCCAACCAGCAGGCCCTGCTGAGCAGATACGCCTTCAATTCCTGGGTGGCAGCAGACAAATTTAAGGAGCTGCTGCCACAAGATGCTCGCCAAGAGTGGGCGGCCATCTCGGATGAAGGCAAGAAGGTCGCACGCACGGCCTTGCAAGCCTCTTTGGACGCTGCAGACTCGGCTGCCCGCACCCTCGCGTCGGGAGTAACGATGCGTCGCATCTCCTGGCTGCAGGTTTCCGGCCTTCCGCCGGAGCTCCAGCATACTTTACAGGACCTTCCTTTCGAGGGCCAGGGCTTGTTCTCTGAAAAGACAGACCCCAGACTCAAGAGTCTGAAAGATAACCGAGTCATTATGCGGTCCCTCGGGATGCACACTCCCGTGACGCAGCGTAGACCCTTCCGGCCACAGCATCAACAACAGCGCAGGCCGTATTCCCAGTTCCGCCAGCAGCAGGACCTTAACAGGCGCCGCGGCAGGAATGGAAGGCGCAGGCATTCGGGGAACCAAGGGGGGCAGAACCAAGGCTCCTCTAAGCCCCCGCCTGGACCTAAGCCTTCATTTTGAAGGTGCGCCCGAGGGCGCAGTAACAGTTTCCCTAATGGATCCTTCCCCCCCGTTTTCCAACCACCTTTCGTTTTTCTTCCTGGCGTGGTCCCAAATAACATTGGACCGCTGGGTCTTAAGCACGGTGCGGACGGGATACCGCCTGCAGTTTGTTTCATTTCCTCCTTCCCGCCCCCCTTCCTCGTCCCTCTTCAGGGACCCCTCTCACGAGCAATTCCTTCGGCAGGAGGTGCAGACGCTCCTCAGCAAAGGAGCTATAGAGGCGGTTCCGGAAAACGAGAAAGGCAAGGGGTTTTATTCCCGCTACTTTCTGATCCCCAAGGCCAAGGGAGGCCTCAGGCCTATCCTCGACCTGCGAGAGCTCAACAAATACCTGGTGAAGTTGAAGTTCCGCATGGTATCCCTGGGGACCATTATCCCATCCCTGGATCCGGGAGACTGGTACGCCGCCCTCGACATGCAGGACGCGTATTTCCACATTGCCATTTGGCCGCGCCACAGACGCTTCCTCCGCTTCGTTGTGGGGGCTCTTCATTATCAATTTGCAGTCCTCCCATTTGGCCTGTCCACGGCCCCGAGAGTGTTTACAAAATGCATGGCAGTTGTTGTGGCGCATCTTCGGCGCAATCGTGTCCACGTGTTTCCCTATCTGGACGATTGGTTGATTCGGGGCACGTCGGAACAACAAGTCTACAGCCATGTCCGCGTGATCACCGGCATGTTCGCAAGTCTGGGCCTCTTGGTAAACGCAGACAAGTCCACCTTGATTCCCACACAGAGGGTGGAATTCATCGGGGCCGTCCTGGACGCCACTGTAGGCAGGGCCTTGCTGCCTCTGCAGCGGTTCCAGACCATGTCGGCGATCGTTCAGCGTTTGCGGACAGCCCCATTGACGTCAGTGCGGACATGTCTAACCCTGTTAGGCCACATGGCGGCTTGCACCTTTGTGACCGATTACGCGCGGCTCCGCATGAGGCCCCTCCAGTTGTGGCTCATCAATCATTACAGGCCGACAAGGCAGCCGCTAGACATGTTAGTCACAATCCCCCAGAGGGTATTAGATTCTCTCGGCTGGTGGCTAGACCAGTCCGTGTTATGTGCGGGTCTCCCTTTCCACCCCCCTCAGCCCTCGGTGTCCCTAACAACGGATGCCTTAGATCTAGGCTGGGGGGCCCACCTAGGGACCCTGAGGACGCAGGGCCTGTGGTCCCAGGAGGAGGTGGGACTACACATCAACATGCGGGAGTTGAGAGCGGTCCGCCTTGCTTGTCAAACGTTCTGTCATCAGCTTCAGGGTCGTTGTGTCGCGGTGTTCACCGACAACACGAAGACCATGTACTATATCAACAAGCAGGGCGGCACCAGATCCTCCTCCCTGTGCCACGAGGCGATACGACTCTGGGACTTTTGTGTAGCCCACTCCATTCACCTCACGGCTTCCTTCCTCCCCGGAGTACGGAACACGCTGGCGGATCGATTGAGCAGATCCTTCCTGTCGCACGAGTGGTCCGTTCACCCGGACGTCGCCCTCTCCATCTTCCGGAGGTGGGGTTATCCCCGGGTGGACCTCTTCGCGTCCAGGGGGAACAGGAAGTGCCAAGCGTTCTGCTCCTTTCAGGGCAGGGAGCCCAGGTCGATAGCGGACCCCTTCCTCATCCAGTGGTCGACCCACCTGTACTATGCATTTCCCCCGTTCCCTCTGGTCCACAGGGTCCTGCTGAAGGTGCGCAGGGACAGGGCTCACGTGATCATGGTGGCCCCGGCATGGCCCAGGCAGCACTGGTACACCATGATGCTGGACCTGTCCGTAGCCGACCCAGTTCCCCTGCCCCTTCATCCGGACCTGATTACCTAGGAACACGGGACCCTCTGTCACCCAGACCTGCAGTCGCTGCACCTAGCGGCGTGGCTCCTGCGTGGCTGACGGGCTCTGAGCTGCGCTGCTCCACGCCGGTGAGGGAGGTGCTCTTGAGCAGCAGGAAACCGTCCACAAGAGTGACATATTCGGCCAAGTGGAAGCGTTTCTCCTGTTGGTGCGTGGAGAGAAATCTCCGCCCTATGGAAGTTTCGGTAACCGACATCTTAGACTACATTTGGTCCCTCAAAGGGCAAGGTCTGGCCATATCATCATTGCGAGTCCACCTAGCAGCTATCTCCACCTTTCACTCGGGTGCGGATGGTCGCTCTGTTTTTTCTCACCCAACGGTGTCTAGATTCCTTAAGGGGCTGGAACGTTTATTCCCTAACGTCCGTCCCCCTGCTCCAACCTGGGATCTTAACCTGGTGTTGTCCCGGCTCATGGGGCCCCCCTTTGAGCCGTTAGCTACTTGCTCCCTGCTTTACCTCTCTTGGAAGACTGCCTTTCTAGTAGCTATCACCTCAGCTAGACGGGTGTCGGAACTCCGAGCCCTTGTGGTAGACCCCCCATACACGGTCTTCCACAAGGACAAGGTGCAGCTGAGACCACACCCTGCCTTTCTACCCAAGGTGGTCTCAGCCTTCCACGTCAACCAAGAGATTTTCCTCCCGGTTTTTTTCCCGAAACCTCACTCCTCAAGCAGGGAGCAGCAGCTCCACTCGCTTGATGTCCGTAGGGCTCTCGCGTTCTACGTGGAGAGGACCAAGCCCTTCCGCAAATCCCCCCAGCTTTTCGTAGCAGTAGCGGACCGCATGAAAGGGCTTTCTATCTCCTCCCAGAGGTTATCCTCTTGGGTAACGTCCTGCATCAGGACCTGTTATGACTTGGCCCGTGTCCCTACGGGCCGTGTGACTGCGCATTCTACCAGGGCGCAGGCGTCGTCGCTGGCTTTCCTCGCCCGTGTGCCCATCCAGGAAATCTGTCGGGCAGCGACCTGGTCATCGGTCCACACCTTTGCTTCCCACTACGCCCTGGTCCAGCAGTCGAGAGAGGATGCGGCCTTCGGAACTGCAGTGCTCCGTGCCGCGACTTCTCACTCCGACCCCACCGCCTAGGTATGGCTTGGGAGTCACCTAACTGGAATGGATGTGAGCAATCACTCGAAGAAGAAAAGACGGTTACTCACCTTTGTAACTGTTGTTCTTCGAGATGTGTTGCTCACATCCATTCCACACCCGCCCTCCTTCCCCACTGTCGGAGTAGCCGGCAAGAAGGAACTGAGGAGTGGGCGGGCCGGCAGGGATATATATTGGGCGCCATGGCGGCGCCACTCCAGGGGGCGACCTGCCGGCCCACTGGAGTTGCTAGGGTAAAAAGTTTCCGACGAACGTGCACGCGCGGTGCGCACACCTAACTGGAATGGATGTGAGCAACACATCTCGAAGAACAACAGTTACAAAGGTGAGTAACCGTCTTTTCTTGACAAAGTTAAAGCAGGTCCCACACACAGCGGGGAGTTACAGTCCCAGGTTTCAAAAGGAAATAGAAACTCCTGTAAGAAGCCAGCGCTGTGTGTCCTTTGGGGCCAACCCAGGCACAGCCAGGGGATCTGGCGCTTATGCCTGGCCATTCCTGCCCCTTCAGAGCCCAAGCCACAGACCGATACGGATTGCTCCTCGAAGGGGAATGTTATTCCCTTCCTCCCTGAGTTTAAGCTGGTGGGACAAGCACTTCTCCGTGTCTCCTCTTCACGGGGAGGGAACCATCAGAAAAGTCCTGTGTCCTCTGATGTCCCCCAATGGCCTATTTGGGGCTTAGGGCCTTCTGTTGGTGGGTGGGAGATAACCTCCCCCCGCCACACACACACTAGTATTTCACACTTGGCAATGCGTCTCTCCTGCCTGGCTTTACTGTTTCGTTTCACTATCACCTTATCACGTGGGGTACAGCTGCGGCAATTTACCAGCATTTCACAACGTCCTGATCACCTTTGCTCAGTCTAATCCCAGTTTTAACAATGCGAACACGCAGCTGAGCCCGGCCGGTTTCCAGCCAGGGATCTGTCAGTGATAACCTAGGGCCTTGGCATGAGCTGGTATCTGGTCTGACAGTGTCCAAGACCTTCCCCTGCATTCCCCCTTTCCCTGCCCCAGCCCAGCCCCACGTTCCCTTTCACTGACCCTGCTGGGGGTGGGAGGATGCACAAGCCAGCAGCCCTGGGGGAGGGGACTCCCCAGACACACCGTGATCTGAGCTGTCCATTTAGCAGCTGGGCAGAGAGTCAACAGGTCTCGGGGTCTGTCTCCATGGGGCTCGCTGCCTGGAGCTTCCAGAGGGGCTGCAGGCCCAGATGTCCAGCCTAAGAAGGCAGGGAAACAGCGGGGCTCACCCTGGAGGAAGGGTGAGACCCCCGAGGGTCTGGCTCACTGATGGGTCCTCCTAGAGCCTGTTCCAAAGCCAGGCCCACCCAACCCCGTGTACCTGGGACACCGGTTCCCCCTGGCTCACGCTCAGCAGAGACAGCGACTTGCAGGGGAAAAGCATCATCAGCGAGAGAAACAACCTGATGTAACCTGCCCAGCAGGAATCGCCCAGCTCCTACGTGGGGCGTGGGATGGGCCCGAGTTCTTTCCAGCCCTCCAGCCAGGATTGGGCCCATCTCTCTAGCCCCAGTTCGTTCTGGGGCCCTCATCTCTCCTCCGGCCCAGTCCAGACGGCCTGGCAAACCCCCCTGGGTGGGGGACCTCTCTGAGCCGGTCCCAGTCCCAGGCACTGCGGTGATCACCCCCCGCTGTGGTTAGTGCCTGGGCTGAGGAGCTGTGATAACCTCTTGCCATGGAGCAGATCGATCCCTTCCTGCAATGATCCATAAACCCTGCATGGACGTAACCCAGCGTGGGCCCCACCGCCGCTGCCCGGGGTGGGGATACCTGTCACTGCTCCCCCATGGAGGCATCATGGACCCAGGCTGGCCGACTGGCGTCCTGGGGGAATCTGTGGCTCACGGCCTGGCCAGGCACCAGCTGGGAGAGCTGCGTTCCCTGTAGCATGGATCATCCCCGCACCATTCGCTGGGGCACCAGGCTCCATTAGTCCCCTGGCCTGAGCCCCTGTCACTGGCTGGGGGCCGGCGAGGGGTCAGCACAGACAGGGCGACGGCTCCAGGACAGACAGGGCTGTGGTTTGCGCAGGGTCCAGCCCCAGGCCAGACGTTCATTGTCCCCTAGTTCGCTCCGGGAAGCAGCGTCTTGCTCAGATCTGCCCCAGGGCTTGGGGGTGTCTTGTGTTTCATGGTGTCGCAGCAGCTCAGCCTGTCAGAGGCGGCTGTGAAACCCACAACTGGTTTGTCGCAGTTGGGGCTCCCCAGTGCTGGGTGTGCTCAGGGCTGCCCCCGTTCCCAGCTGGCCTGTTGCCCCGTTAGACCAGAGGCCCCGTCTGGCTGCCCCGGCTCACACAGGCCCATGACGGGTCGGGCGGGTACCACAGTGAGGGACTGTGATGGGTAGGGGCTGTCTGTGTGGGGGATGGGAGAGCAGGGAGTGACTTTAGGTGGGGGACAGGACCTAGGCCTGTAACCTGAGCCAGGCAGGGGGCAGGGGGTCAGCACCTTGGCCCGGGAAGCTGGACAGAAGAAGGGGCCGGCTGGAGGGAGCTGGGGGAAGTTCAGTTTCGGTTTTGGTCTGGGTGGTTGGAATTGAGGGGACTAAGCTTCCTGGACCCCAGAAGGACTCGGTGGAGGGGTCCTGACTGTGCCTGCAAGCTCTGCTGTAACCTGTGTTCCTGTTGTCCAATAAACCTTCTGTTTTACTGGCTGGCTGAGAGTCACTGTGGGTCCCAGGAAGAGGGGTGCAGGGCTGGACTCCCCACACTCCATGACAGGGACAATCTCCGGCAATCCCCTGCCAGCAGCCGATGGCCGGTACCTGCTCCCTTGGCTGGGGATGGGCCCAGTCTCAGTCCCTCCACTATTGCAGGCTCTGGTTTCATGCAGCCCCTCCCCCGTCCATGGCCAAGATCCCCCCTCTGCCAGCCCCCCCACCCCCCGCCTGGCTCCCCCTTCCCAGGCAGGGCTGGGGTCTGGATGCCACGCAGCCCCCACCTGACATGGGTCATGGGCTCTGCCCAGGTCTGACTAACATACAAACACCCTCTAGCCACGTTGGGGACACTCCCCAGCCCACCCCACACCGGAGTTACCAGCTGCTGGAAGGGAGCCGGGACCCCCCCCAGCCCAAACGGCAGGACCAGGAACTGCAAGAGCCCCAGTGGGGGGTAAATGCCACCTGGAGCCGGGTAGCAAGGCCCCTGCCAAGGCCCGTTAGTGAGGTCAGTCGTGATCAGGAACGGGCCCCCCCCCCAGCCTGGCCAGGATCTCACCTGTCCTAGGCATGGAGCAGGTGTCAGACACGGGGATCGCACAAGTTCTCTGCAACCCACCCAGGGTCTGAGCTCCCCGACCTCCTCAGGTATCTGCACAGCGGGGGCTGCCCGTGGACGATCGGATCCCCCCCCTCAAGCCGGCCCAGCAGTGATTTCCCCTGCCAGGCTCCAGGCTCCCAGTGACCCTGTGGGTGGGCTCATTACTGGGTCCTGGTGTCAGCCAGCGAGGGGTGTCCTGTCCCCGCTCCCTGGAAAACACCTGCTGATAACTCGGCCACTCGCGCTGATCTCTGCTCGTTGGGCGGGGTCAGTGACCAGGGCGGGCTGGGGAGTCTGGGGAGGGGCTGGCTGGTGGGTCTCACCCACATGCTCAGGGTCTAACTGATAGACATACTTGGGGTCAGGAAGGAATTTTCCCCCAGTTCAGATGGCAGAGACCCTGGTGGGGGGCGGGGAGTGGGGTGTTTCGCCTTCCCCTGCAGCCTGGGACACGGGTCACAGCAGGTTTAAATTAGGGTCAATGATGGGGTCTCTGTAACTTTAAGTCTTTAACCCACGGTTTGAGGGCGTCAGTGACTCAGCCAGAGCTCAGGGTCTGTGACAGGAGCGGGTGGGTGAGGTTCTGTGGCCTGCAATCTGCAGGGATCAGACTAGATTATCTTGATGGTCTCTTGAGGCCTTAAAGTCTATGAGTCTATGAGCAAGAGGCCTGGGAGTCAGGATGTTACCTGCACAAAATTCTTTCTCACTCACACACTCTAGGGGCTCCCATCCTCACCCGGTCCTAGGGCTCAGGTGTAACCCTCTGAATTTAGGCACCCACCCACCCCTGCCCTGCTGTGGGCTCAGGCATAACCTTACCCTCTGCCGGTGTGCGGGGGCTTTCACCAGTGGAAAAGCCTCGCACAGTAATAGCCCGATCCTCTATTTGTTCCCAATCCCCGCAAACAGACGCACACGCTGCACACACAGTGCTCACCTCTCCCAATAAGACACGTGAACTTTCCCTGCTGGCCAGTCAGGATCAGGTCCACGTGGGGAGCTCCAGTCTCTGTGTGGTGATCTTGGGGGCCGTATCCTGGAGTTGGTTCCAAAGAACTTCCAATTTTGACCCTAGTTTATAGAGTGAAACTTGAGTTCTGCTGAGCTGCACCTTAACTAGCCATTTTACTAAAATGTTACTAACCAACCCTAACGTAGTGTAGTGTAATTCTCTAACCAATCCTACCCCACCGCCTTCACTGATTTACACCCAGCAAAATTAATTATACAGTGACAGAAACAATCAAAGAACCAGACAAATCACACAGACAAACAATAGGGAAGAGGGGACAATAATGGTAGAACAATAAAGAAATGAGGATTTCAGAACCACGGCTATTGATAAGTGGTCTCTTGTCAGACAGACACCATCAAACTAAGTTTTCTTTAGCCGTCTTAAGATCTGTTTCTGTATCTGGTGACAGTGGGGGCATTTAGGACGAGGTCTCCTTCTTAACAGCCGAATATGACACCGTTTTAATGTAATTTAGATGGAATGTGAGGATGTGACTTCCTGCTTCTCCACTCATGGCTGCTGCTTGGCTGCTCTTTCAGTCTGGCTGGAGACAAAGGCCGTAGGCTTTAGGCCTGGCAATATGGCTGCAGACAAAGGCCTGACCCTTACAGTCCATTCCTTAATGACACTTTTACCAAAGCCGTCGTTGCTATTCCAGGAGTCCAATGCTCAGACCTGCCAAGCTTGGGTTTCCCTCCTGGGTATAATTAACAAGGGCCTTATTTGACTTTGCATGGCAGCTTCCTGTAGTCTTCGGACCGTTCTCTTCACCCGGCCAAAGCTATTACGCTTGCTAATAAAGCCAGTTAGATTCCAATGATCACCACAATGAGGTGAACCATGATATTTAGCACACCCGTTGCAGAAGGTAACAACCCCAGTAGTGTCTCGCACCAGGAGCGATGTCCTGCATCTGCAACAGTTTTTACTCTGAGCGATTTCTGCATGATCACGTTGTACTTCAATACGTATTTGTTCTCCTGTCTGTGCAATACGCAGTTACTGCGAATGTAACACGGGATGGTGTGGCATTATCTGATTGTAATGTGAACGCACAGATCATTGCTGCAACCACTGTTCTATATTTGCAACAAATCTTGTACAATATAGGCTAAGACAGACGTCTATGAAAAGGTCGTGATTGGCTGGTGATGACGATGCTCTCCGGGTGCATGTATCATATTTGTGTTTGCAGTTATGAGTATTGGCTCTGTACCTGATTTCAAACGTTTGAATCCTGGGGCAACGCCCACAAAGTATTTAGCCAGCAAGTCTTGGCGGGATGATTCAAGTTGATTAGCAAAACCTGACTGACAACGGGCCTTGGAAGATGCTAAACCACATCTGATAATCATCCCTATGAACGTTCAAACTAGCACCTGGCCAGTGGCATCTACCTGTAAAGAACTGAGTCACGCATGGACAGGTGATGTGCCCATGCGATGGCTCATGTGACCAGACACCATCTTGTTACTGTGATTTTCCACAGAGAGAACAAAGGATTTCTCTGCCCTGGGCAGAAACTATATAAGGCCTTAAGAATGTCTCCATTTTGGCTTCAGTCCTGGTTCAAATCTCTGGAGGAACTTTGCTACAAACTGAAGCTTTAAACAAAGGACTGAATGACCCATTCAAACTGTGGATGTATTCCAGAGACTTGACTTAAGCCAGCAGTTTATTCCATCAAGCCTGAAACAAGCCTGAACCAAGGACTTTGCAATTGTTGTATGTATTTGATTCCTTCAACCAATTTTACTTTTTCTGTTTCTTTTTCTTTCCTTCTGGATAAACCTTTATATTTTAGATTCTAAAGGATTGGCTACAGAGTGATTTTTGGGTAAGATCTAAGTTATATATTGACCTGGGGTGTGGCTGGTCCTTTGGGATCAGAAGAACCTTTACTGGGGCCACTGGTTTTCATAACCACTCATCCCCACAGGGAGCGGTGCTGGTGGTGATACAGGGAAACAGGAGTGTCTGAGGGAATTGCTTGTGTGACTTGTGGTTAGCCAGTGGGGTGAGACCGAAGTTCTCTTTTGGGCTGGTTTGGGATCCTTGTAAGCAAAGGATCCCCAGCCTCGTTGGCTGTGACTGCCGTTTTTTCAGCAATTTGCCCTGAATTGGTGCTCTCAGCAGTGTCTCACCAAGGCCCCCCCCCTTGTTACAGATGGATGAACAATTTGCTTATCATGGTCATATTCATGCCTAAGGTTACAGGCGTTACATTGTGATACAATGGTGGTTTAAACTTCAAGTAGTTTACAGTCCATACAGATACATAATATTCAAAATCACAACGTTTAATCTTTGTAATGTTACAAAAACATCTATTGAGTAAATAAGTCATAAAATACAATTCCTCATCCTGTACTTTTACCATTGAACCATGACCCCTAACCCAAACACATCCCCTTCCTGCATATACAACAGCTGACTTTTGTTCAGTGAGTATATCAAACATGCATCTTTGGGTTCCTTTATCTTTAACACAGAAACATTCATCTCGTTTTTGTACATTTTCATCCTAACACACATCCCAGATTTCCGTGGGCTCCCCACTGAAACGTGTCAATCGTTTTCCGTTGTTGGTTTTCTTTATATGCCCAGGAATGATGATCAGATTCAGTGGAACATAGAGCCAGATTTTTTTCGTTAGCTGGATTCCCACAGGTACCCCTGGATCTATATCAGTAGCTAGGCTGGGGTGTACGGTTACTACATGTGCTTGTAGAACCATTTGATCTTTATTTAGGGTAAAATGTACAGATTTCCACCACACCATTAGTTGTTTCTCCCCTTGTGCAACATGTTCTCACAACTTTTTTATTTCCAAAGGCAGATTTCCTGGCCTGCCTTCCCAGAGTATTTGAATGACCAGTTGCTGACTCAGTTCCTGGGCCTGTGCACAGGCTAATGCTAGAAACACATTTTCTTGTATTGATTCCATAGTCCTTGCTAACAGTAACGAATCCTTTTCCCCTCGTTGTTGCCAGACTGGCCGTATGTTAGAAAACAATTGTTGCCCCATTCCTAACTTTGACAAGGATGCACTGATGGGCTTTCCCAATTCTTGTGTTTCAGCTGTAACATAATTGAGTGTGTTTGCCCATACCTCGATGTTAGGGTCTGGCTACACTTCCAGCTGTATAGCGCTACCATGGCAGCACCTTAAAGTGCGAGTGTGGTCGGAGGTCCAGCGCCGGGAGAGAGCTCTCCCAGGGATGAGCTCCCAGCGCTGGGATACTGCTTACACTGGCGCTTTGCAGCTCTGTAACTTGCTGCACTCAGGGGGGGTGTTTTTTTCACACCCCTGAGCAAGAAAGTTGCAGCGCTGTAAAGCGCCAGTGTAGCCATGGCCTTAGTAGCATCCAGTGCTCCAACTCCTAATCCAGTTCCACCCAAACACTCCTTGGGGTTCTCTTCCTTATGGACTTTTCAATACACCATTATTTTAATCATGCTGCCCACCCCGAGGGAGAGTTTGTACATTCGGGGAGCATTGAGGTACGATCTTGGACACATTTAACCCTTTAATGTCCAGCTCAGTTTGCTTTTGAGATGCTATTGGTGATATAATAATTTGTTCCCTATGATCCAAGTTTACCACATATGGTCCATTTAATGGGTGTTGTCTTGGGTTTCGCATATCAGGATCCATGGCAATTATTTTAAACTGTACTTTTACCCAGATGTTTTGCAATACACATTCACCTAGTTGGGCAGGGATATTATGAAAATTAGTCAGACACTGATATTGTAATTGAACTTTAGGTGGTTTTTAGTACATTCACTGCCCTGAGTTTCTTTAATCCATCCTGGGGGTCCCAGTTCCCCTGTATCCCGGATATCCCCCTGCCAAGGTGTGTTGGGGCAGTTTCCTGATGTTTGCAATTGCTGCCCTGAGGGAATAGTCAGTGTGCTCAGCCTTGAGTCCTAGATTTGAAGCAGGTGAGGCTCATTAAACCCCAATAACATCCTACTGTCAATGTCCCTCCTTGTGGGGTGTCTGCGAAGAGTTGTGGTGATTGCAACAAACCTGTGGCCCGGGAGTTTCTTACAGCCCTTCCCGTGGTGCTGCCTCTGCCAGCCGGCCAGCAGGGACGTGCGTAAGGAGGGAGTATCATAACCTAGTCCCAGATTTGGACCTTAGCGTCCAAAATACGGGGGTTAGCATGAAAACCTCCAAGCTTAGTTACCAGCTTGGACCTGGTAAAGCTGCCACCACCCAAAAAATTAGAGTGTTTTCGGGCACTCTGGTCCCCCCAAAAACCTTCCCTGGGGACCCCAAGACCCAAATCCCTTGAGTCTCACAACAAAGGGAAATAAAACTTTTCCCTTCCCCCCTCCAGGTGTTCCTGGAGAGATACACAGAAGCAAACTCCGTGAATCTAAATAGAGGGACTCCACCCTCCCCGTTCCCAGCCTTGGAAAACAGAAGTACCGAGAGTTAATCTCTCTTCCCCCCTCACCCAGAGGGAATGCAAAGTCAGGCTAGTAAATCTAACACACACAGATTTCCCCCTGACTTCTTCCTCCCACCAATTCCCTGGTGAGTTGCAGACTCAATTCCCTGGAGTTCCCCACTAAAGAAAAACTCCAACAGGTCTTAAAAAGAAAGCTTTATATAAAAAGAAAGAAAAGTACATAAAAATGGTCTCTCTGTATTAAGGTGACACATACAGGGTCAATTGTTTAAAAGAAATATGAATAAACAGCCTTATTCAAAAAGAATACAATTTAAAGCACTCCAGCAACTATACCTATGTAAATACAAAAGAAAATATATAAATCACTATCTGATCTTTGTACTCACAACTTGGAAACAGAAGATTAGAAAGCAGGAAATAGAAATCACTCCTCATAGCCGAGAGAGCATACAGGCAGACAGAAGACCCAAGAACAAAGGACCCACACACAAAACTCCCTCCACCCAGATCTGAAAAAGTCTGGTTTCCTGATTGGTCCTCTGGTCAGGTGTTTCAGGAACTTCTTTCTAGGTGTAAGAGGCATTAACCCTTAGCTATCTGTTTGTGACAGGGAGACACCCACTAGGGGGCAGCATGGGCTAGAACGCGGGTTGGGGGTGGCTGGGAGCCAGGGCTGTGTGCATGGGGGTAAATCCCCCTTCTCTGGGGCTCTGTTCCCAGCTGTAACGTGGGGGGACCCAATCCCACCTTTGTCCTGTCGTCAGGCTCCTGCAGGCAGAGCGTGTGAGTCTGGGCAGAGCCTTTATGCTAAACCTGGACAGTCACGTGCTGTCCCTGTGGGTCCCCACCTGTCGGTCGCTCGCGCTCCACGCGCCTGGGACCAGGGGTTTCTACCCGGCAGCGTCCACTGCTCTGTCTGCGCAGTCACTCACCTGGTGCGACGACCAAGCCAGTGACCCCCTTGGCCATTGCTGAGTAACGGGCTCCCGGCTGTCTCCAGGCAGAGGGTGTGGAGCAGGATGGTGTGTTGGCAACAGGGCTCTGTGGGGTGGTGCAGCACTGGAACAGATGGACCCCTCTGTGTGTGCCACACGTTTCCCCTGGGTGGGAAAGGGGGAGTGACCCCCACCCTGTCCTCCTGGGGATTAGGCTCCTGTCCCTTTAGCCTCACCATGGCCCACACCTGCTTGCGACAGCCTGCACAGATGTGGTCAGCGGTGCTCGACTTCACCTGTGGACCTGCAAGCGTGGCTGGCCGCGGTCGGTATCACCAGCAGGCAGGGCCTTGGACTGAGTGGTCACGGGGCCAAGACACGTCCTTTTGGCCCTAGACTGGTGGCTGGATCCCAAGTCAGTGCTGCAGGGAGCTCCCTTCGCGACCCTGTTGCTCACCCTGGTCGCAGATGTGTTGGATCTGGGCTGGGGAGCCCACTTGGGTGAGCTCAACACTAAGGGCCGATGGTTGTAACACGACCTGGCCCTTTATATCAACGTCCGGGAGCTCAGAGTGGTTCCCCTGTCCTGCCCGGTGTTCTTGCCCCAGCGGAAGGGCCGGGGGATGCAGGGCTTGATGGACAATACAGCCACAGTGTGTTACATTAACAGGCAGGGTGGGGCCAAGGCTTCGGCCCGGTGTTGGGAGGTGCTCAGCCATTTGCCTGGTACCTGCCCCCCTGCTTGGCACCAGGAACATCCTGGCGGATCCCCTCAGCAGAGCCCTGTTGTCTCCCCACGAGGGTTCACTCCATCCGGAGGTATCAGCCTCATTTCCCGCAGGTGGGGGACTCTCCAGGTGGACTTGTTCACATCCCAGCAGAACAGGAAGTGCCCTGGGTTCTGGTCTGTGCAGGGCAGGGACAAGGGCTCCATGTCAGACGCCTTCCTGATCCCGTGCTCAGGGACGCTGACGTTCGCCTTCCCGCCGGTGCTGCTGCTCCACAGGGGCCTGCTAAGGGTGAAGCGGGACAAAGCGACTGTCACCCCATAGCCCCGGCGTGGCCTCGCCAGCACTGGTCTGTCAGCGGCCAGCCCCTACAGCTGCCTCTTCAGCTGGACTGGCTATCCCAGAGCTCCGGGAACCTGCTGCACCGAACCTGGCACTGCTGCCTGACAGCCTGGCTGCTGCGTGGCTGTCTGGACGAACAGGTGTCTCTCCGCTGGTGTCCAACTGGTCCTGCTGACCAGCAGAAAACCCTCCACCAGCTCTGCCTACATGGGGAAGGGGAAGCAGTTCACATGCTGGGCCTCGGACTGACAAATTCAGGTTGAAGAGGCCCCATTGCAGGACGTTCTGGGCTATTTGCTGCACCTTAAACTCCAGGGCCAGTTGCTCTCTTCGGTCAAGGTCCACCTGGCGGCCATTTCAGCATTCCACCCTCCATTTCACAGCAAGTCGGTCTTCGTCCGTCCCATGACGGCGCAGTTCCTGAAAGGTCTGGAACACCTTTACCTGCACGTCCGGGAGCTGGTCCCCCCGTGGGATCTGAATCTGGTGCTGTCGTGGCTCATGGGTCCCCCTGTCAAACATTTGGCTTCCTGCTCCCTCCTGCTTCTCTCCTGGAAGGTCTCCTTGGTCGCTATAACCTCAGCCCACAGGGTGTCCCAGCCGGATGCTCACGTCAGAGCCACCTTATACGGTCTTCTATATTGACACGGTCCAGCTGTGTCTGCACCCGCCTTTCTGCCCAAGGTCGTCTCCCTGTTCCATACTGGTCAAGACATTTACTTACCAGTCTTCTGCCCAAAGCCTCATGCAATGGAGGAGGAACGCAGGCAGCATCCCTGGACGTCAGACGGCAGCTGGCCTTCTGCATGGATAGAACAAAGCCATTCTGTAAGTCAACGCCATTGTTTCTCGCTGCTGCAGACAGGATGAAGGGTTGCCCATTGTCTACCCAGAGAGTCTCATCCTGGATTACGGCCTCCATCTCCTCCTGTTACGAGCTAGCAAAGGTCCCCCTGCCAGCGATCGTGACGGCTCACTCAGCTAGGGCACAGGGGCCTATCCAAGAAACCTGTCGGGCTGCTACCTGGTCACCCATCCTCACAGTCGCTTTGCACTAAGCACTGACCCAGCGAGCTCGAGGTGATGCTGGTTTCGGCAGAGCAATTCTCCAATCGGTAAGACTGAACTCCGAGCCCACCTCCGTGGAGTCTGCTTGTGTGTCCCCTAGAATGGAATCGACATTAGCAAGCGCTCGACGAAAAGCCGGTTCCCTGCCTCTCGTAAGTGGTGGTCTTCAAGGTGTGTTGCTCACGTCCCTTCCTTTACGCGCCCGCCTGCCCCTCTGTCGGAGCTGCCGGCGAGAAGGATCCGAGCAGGCGCAGGGCCGGCAGCGCCTGATATACCAGCGCATGAGCACGGGGCTCCACAGGGCACCAGAGCCGGCCCTGGGGATACTGCAAAGGCAGAAATCTCTGCCACCAGCGCACGTGGGCGCGCACCTAGAATGGAAGAATGGAAGGGACGTGAGCAGCCCGGCTCGAAGAACATTGGTTGGTAACCGGGTTTGGGAGGTGGAGGGGTTGGTGCAGACTCAGCCTAGCTGGTCACAGGGATTTTGCCCTTGAAATCCCAGCGCTGTCGGTCCAGGGGCGCAGGCCGGCTGAGCTGCATTGTTCAGAGCGAGTTTGTCACACCCCGGAGCGCTGCAGCTCCCTTGACCAAGTGTTTGGTGCAGACCAGGCCTGGCTGGTCTCGGAGCCCTTTGCCCGTCAATGTCTGTGACCGGGCCCTGCAGGGGCCCCGACCGACCCCCCCACCCCTCCCCAGCCTGCCCCTGGCGCTTCCACTGCGGCTGCTGTTCCTGCCTTGCCCTGCAGAGGGCGCCCTCCCCTTTCCCATAGGGCAGGGGTTGGGCTGGCTCTTGGCTGGGGGGTCCACGTGTGGGGCTAGTGGCTCTTGCCTTGGGGTCTCTGGGTCTCCCGAGGCTCAGGTGGGAAGAAAGCCTGGACTTGTTCTGTTCAGCACTTGGGGAAACAGTTTGGTACAGTTGCTATTTGGAGCATTCTCAAAACCATCTCTTCTGCCCCGAATCCAGCTCTGCTCCCCTACCACCACTCACTGGCCCCCATCCATCCCTACCCACTGCCCCTGCTCCCCACTCTGCCCCCTGTCCGGCTCTGCTCCCCAGCCAGCCTTGATCTCCTGTTGCTGCCCCACGTCTCCCCTCGCTGCCTCTGCTCCCCAGGAGTGAGCTGCCATCACAGCCTCAGCAGGCCCTGCCGCTGACAGCAGCACCCGAGGTGCGGAAAGCTGCTGCAGCCCAGAACAGCTGCGGGGTGTCTGCAAAGAGTTGTGGTGATTGCAACCAAAGTGTGGGCCGGGAGTTCCTTACAGCCCTTCCCGTGGCGCTGCCTCTGCCCGCCGGCCAGCAGGGACGTGTGTAAGGAGGGAGACACCCACTAGGGGCAGCCGGGCTGGGGGTGGCTGGGAGCCAGGACTCCTGGGTTCTGCTCCCACCTTTGCCACTAGTTTGATGTGTCATCTTGGGCGAATCCCCGACTCTGCCCAGGGCTCCATTCCCAGCTGTAACGTGGGGAGGGGGATCTTACCTTTGTCCTGCGGGCAGAGTCCTGGGTCTGGGCAGCACCCGGCACAACACAGCCTGCTGTCAGCTGCGGTCTGTACAGCCCCTGGCAGGGGGACTGGCTGGCTCGGGCGGGGGGATGACGACTGGGACATGAGGCCTTTCCCCTCAGGAGAGCCCCAGCTCCGGCACTGTCTGGCCCAAGGGGTTGAGGATCGGGATGGGTTGATTCTTCAAGTGCTTGTTCATGTCCAGTCCCAGTCAGGTGTGTGCGCTGCGTGCCCCAGTGCTGGGCATTTCTCTCCCCCACCCCCCTGTGGTATCCATAGGGCTGGCTCTAGGGCCTCTCCTGCACCAGTATAAGGGACCCCACAGGCTATGCCCCCTTCCAGCTCCTTCCTACCCCCTGTGGCTGTCACTGGAACAGTCTCTCGCTCTGGCAGCTTCCTCCCAATGGTCATTGCTGGACTGTTGGGAAGAGCTGATAGTTGTCAATAGTTAGTCCCTAAAAAGAGACCTTGTTCCCAGGCTGGGGCAGGCCCCAGTGTCCAGGCCTCAAATCCACAGTACTTGTCAGAGTGGTCTGGGGGAGACTCATGGACAGGCCACATGCAGGATCTGCCAGAGTTTCAGGCCCTGCATGTAAAGGGACAGGGACATTCAACTGATGTGACCCGTGTCAGGCCATTCGCCTTCCCATCAAAGGCCCTGCCTACGAGCAGCGTCTCACCCAGGAGCTGCCGGCCCTGCTGCGGGTTGGGGCGGTGGAGGTGACGCCCCCGGCGCGGAGAGCAAAGGGATCCTACTCCTGCTGTTTCCTTGTTCCAAGGCAAAGGGGTGTCTACGGCCAACCCTAGACCTGCATCGACTCACCACGTCGCTCAAGAAAGTGAGATTCCGCCCCGTCTCCCTGGCCTCCATCATCCCCCCTAGATCCAGGGACTGGGACACCACCCTCGATTTGAAGGGCACGTGTTTTCATATCTCCATTTTCTTGGCACACAAGCCCTTCCTCGGGTTTGTGGTGGGCCACGCTGCGCTTCCCTTGGGCCTTTTGGTGGCCCCGCGAGGCTTCACACCGTGCAGGGCATTGATCACAGCCCACTCAGATCTACCCGTACCTGGACGAGCAGGTGATAAAGGGCGATGCGAAAGGTCACATCCGGCACAGCGTCTCGGTGGTACAAGGCATGTGCAGGGCATTGGGCCTCTTAATCAATGAACAAAGTCCACGTGGGTCCTGGTACAGAGAACAGAATTCACAGGGGTGCCACTCGAGGCATCACAGGTCAGGCCCTTCCTGCCAGAGGCCAGGTTCAAGGCCGTGACAAACATAATCAATGGAACCGAATGGACATGAGCAGGCACTCGAAGAAGAAAATGCGGTTCCCTGCCTCTCATAACTTGTTCTTCCAGATGTGTTGCTCACGTCCATAGGCGCCAACTCCATGGATGCTCCTTGGCTGGAGCACCCAAGGGGAAAAATTGGTGGGTGCAGCCAAGCTCCCTGCCCCAGCTCACCTCGCCTCTTCCCCTGAACGCGCCACGTACCTGCTTCTCCTCCCAGCGCTTGCCACCATGAAACAGCTGTTTCAGGATGTAACAAGCTGCAGCGGGGAGCAGGAATGAGGCATGCTCAGGGGAGGAGGTGGGGAAGGGGTTGGAATGGGGGCAGGGAAGGGGTGGAGTCGAGGTGGGGGGGTCAAGCACCCACCAGTGCCAAGAGCTTATGTTTATGTCCATTGCGTAACCCACCCTCCTTCCCCCCTGTTGGAGATCGGGAAGAAGGAACTGAGGGTGCAGGGCCAGTGGTATCTCATTTACTGGTGCATGAACACAACGCTCCAGGAGGCATGAGAGTCGGCCCGACAGGTACCACTGGGAGACAAATCTCTGGCAATGGTGCAGCCTGTGCATCCATCTGACATGGAATGGACGTGAGGAACACACCTTGAAAAACAACAGTTACGAAAGCTGTTTTTTGTCATTAGTTGCAAACCCTTAAAACATGTTAATTGGCAACTTGCTGTAGCCTGTATGCTAAATCTGGACAGTCACGTGCTGTCCCTGTGTACCCCCCACCATCGATCACCTGCGCTCCGTGCCCCTGAGACGGGCGGGTTCTAGCCAGCATCTCTGTGCCTGCACAGTCGCTCGCCTGGTGCTCCGAACTGAGAGGCTCAGGTGTGGCCCAGACCAGTGGCTCTCCAGGGCATGTCGTGGCTGCCTGGCCTGAGGCACCGTACTCTGTGTCCGGTGCTGCCTTCACATCCTCTCTTTCCAGCAGCTGTGAATACGGCTGTATTTGTACGTGGTTACTGGTGTTCTTGGCTTTAGTACTCACTGTCTAGGTAATTGAGTGTCTGCTCAGCTGGGGGGCTTCTCCCTGCGGAGCAGGACTCTGCCCAGAGTCCTGGGGTTTAAGAGCTGTGTCTTCTCACGCCCCCCCCCATCAGCTGTGAACACAGCACTCCCTCTGCAGCCCCAGGGAGACTCACAGCACCAGCGAGTGCAGCATATGTCCCTCCCTCCCTCCCCAACCTGGAAGGCCCCAGATCTCTGCCTGAGAGACTCCAGGTTGGGGACCCCCCTGTACAACAGCCTCAGGCTGCGAGCAGGGCCCAGTTCTGGTCAAAACCGCTGAGCCTACAAAACCACAGCCTCAAGCCTTGCCAGAGCAAGGGGTGTCTTGTGGGTGCAAGGCAGGTCCCAGATCCGCCTGTCACAGAGCAGATCCCTCTGCCAGAGCAAGGGGTGTCTTGTGGGTGCAGGGCAGGTCCCCAATCCGCCTGTCACAGAGCAGATCCCTCCGCCACTCGGCCCAGGTCTGGTGGGGCCTCGGGCGGGGCTCCGCCCAGCAGGGAAAGAGAGAGGATGTGGTTGTACTCAGACCAACTGGGAGCAGCACATGGCCTCCCCTTGGACAGCCCAACGTGTTCCAGGAGGCACCTGCCGCCTCCCTGCCCTTGGTCACCCCAGATCTGCAGTCCTGACCCTGGAACTCTGCCAGCTCCGAGAGGGGCTGAAACCTTCCCAGCAGCTGAGGACCTTTCTGCCTCCCTGGACCTGCAGCCTCTCCTCCTCAGGCCAGAGCTGCACAGAGACGCTCCCACAGAGAGAAGGGGATTTTCCCCTACCCCTGCTCCCTCTCGAGACCGTCTCCGTGGGTGGGGCTGGTGCAATCGCAGTGGGTCTCTGGGTCTGTCCCATGGCAAACACTGGAAGGAAGTTGTGATTTTTGTTGTTGTTTGTTCAAAAGTTGCAGCCACCGTTTGTTAAAGTTGTGGTTTTGGTGTGATCACCTGAAAATCACAACTCCACCCCACGCCCAGCCCCCCTCTCCACCCCACACCCAGCCCTGCTCCCCCATCTCTGCCCCCATGCCCAGCCCCCCCCCACTCCCACATCCAGCCCTGCTCCCCCATCTCTGCCCCACACCAAGCCCCTCTCTCCGCCCCACACCCAGCCCTGCTCCCCCATCTCTGCCCCCATGCCCAGCCCCCCCCCACTCCCACATCCAGCCCTTCTCCCCACTCTCTGCCCCATGCCAAGCCTCCCTCTCCACCCCACATCCAGCCCTGCTCCCCCATCTCTGCCCCCATGCCCAGCCCCCCCCCACTCCCACATCCAGCCCTTCTCCCCACTCTCTGCCCCATGCCAAGCCTCCCTCTCCACCCCACACCCAGCCTCCCTCTACCTTGTCTCCAGCCCTGCTCCACAAACACCCCCTCCAGCCGGTAACAGGTGCAGAGGCCCAGCACTAGCAGTGGCCCAGGCTCCCCCACATCCCGGTTGTGGGGCGAGGGAAGTCGTCTCCACTAAGAGTGGTTGTGGGGTGTCTGTGAAGAGTTGTGGTTATCACAACAAGACTGCAGCCCAGGATGTTCTTACAGCCTTTCCCAGGGCAGAGCTGGGGCTGCTCACTGGGGGCCCTGTACAGGAATATCTCCCCCAGTACTAAACAGGCCAGTTCTTATAATGAAAGGAACATGGGGCCCCCTGCGCTGCTCGGGGCCCTAAGCAATTGTTTGGTCGGCTAGCGCGGGCTCTGCCCCTGGCGCTGAATCCTCGTCAGCTGTAATGAGGGAGACAGACGCAAGGGGGCAGCATAGGCGAGAGGGGGTGGGGTGGGAACCAGGACTCCTGGGTTCTATCCCCCGCTCTGGAGAGGGGGAGCCTATGACGGGGGAATTGCTAATACAAGGGCACCAGAGCCTTGTAGAAGTGAGGGGGGGCATGATCCCCTGCCCCCTCCCAGTTCCAGCACTGTTGGTGGGGGTGGGAAGAGGAGCTGAGGTTTGCTGAGGCAGAGCCCCCCCAGAATTCCCCTTGCTGAGAGTGGCAGGGTCCTGAGCCACTACCCCAGGAAGGCGAGGAGAGTCCCTCGGGGATGGGGGGGCAGAGTCTGTCTGTGGAGGGGTGGGGGCTGGCCCAAGCATGGCAGAGCTTGGGGTGGGGATGAGGGCAAAGCCACAGCTCTGAGAAGCAGATGGGGGCAGGGAGGTGCGTGGGTTACCCCTCTGCCCAGATGGGAGGAGGAGAAGGGGAAGGACCCTGTAGCATGGGGGGTGGGGAGGGGCTGAGTGTCCTTCCTACCCCCAGAAGCCTCCTCCCCACTGCCCTCCATTTACCTTCTCCCGCTGGAGCCTCTGACCCTGGCCATCTTGTCCTGCAGCCCCCGCCCGTCCCCCTTTCCCATGAGCTGACTGAACTGGCTGGGCTCACCCTGCAAGCGAACCCCAGCCCGGTGGTGCCCCTACCTCATGGGTGGGCCTAGGGACTGCCTGGCCAGCTGAGGAGGGAGTGGCCGTGTCAGCGCAGGAATGGGGAGGATGACTGGGGCAGGTGTTAAGCAGCATTCAGGGGAAAAGTGTGGGGGGGGCATGGCCTCCTTGGCGGCCTCACCTCCTCCCCCCCCACCGCCCAGTTCCAGCACCATTGGTTAATACAGTACCAATTTCTAACAAAGGTGTGTAGGGAAGTGATCCAGGAAACTAGAGGCCCACTCATTTGACCCCAAATGTACACAAGGTCTTGGGACAAGTTTTGAAAGAGGAAATAGTTACAGACATAGAGGTGATTGGTAACTGGGATAAAATACAAGAGGTAGATCATGCCAGACCAACCCGGTCTCTTTCTTTGAGAGGATTACCCATTTTCTAGGCAAAGAAAATGCAGTAAATGTCATCCACTTGGATGTCAGGAAGGCATTTGAGCCAGTTCCACATGGGAAATTAGTAGTGAAACTGGAGAATTTGGGCATTAATACGAGAATGTCGAGGTTGGTAACAAACTGGGTAAAGGGAAGACTGCAACAGGTCACACTGAAAAGTGAACTGTCAGGGTGGAAGCAGCAAAGAATCCTGTGGCACCTTATAGACTAACAGACGTTTTGCAGCCTAAGCTTTCGTGGGTGAATACTCACTTCGTCAGATGCATGTAGTGGAAATTTCCAGGGGCAGGTATATATATGCAGGCAAGCTAGAGATAATGAGGTAGTTCAATCAGGAAAGTATGGCATAATCTCTCACTGTGGTCTGTGTAGTATGTAGATAGCAGTGGATTTTTTACCTTTAGTCCATTTGGTATGATGTCCATCCATTTGCATTTGGAAAGGAAGATGATATCTGTCTGTATTTGTGCAAGTTTCTTCATGAGGTTGATGATATATATACCTGCCCCTGGAAATTTCCACTACATGCATCTGACGAAGTGGGTATTCACCCACGAAAGCTCATGCTCCAAAACGTCTGTTAGTCTATAAGGTGCCACAGGATTCTTTGCTGCTTTTACAGATCCAGACTAACACGGCTACCCCTCTGGTACTTGTCAGGGTGGAGAGAGGTTGCTAGTGGAGTTCCTCAGGGATCGGTCTTGGGACCAATCCTATTTAACATTTTCATTAATGACAAAAAGTGGCAGTGTGCTAATAATATTTGCGGATGACACAAAGTGGGCAGGTTTGGCCAATACAGAGGAGGACCAGAATATCCTACAATAAGATCTGGGTGACCTTGTAAACTGCAGTAATAGAAGTGGGATGATCTTTAAGAGTGCAAGGTTGCGTTTAGGGACTAACAACAAGAATTTTTACTCTAAGGTGGAGATGTATCAGTTGGAAGGGACTGAGGAGGAGAAAGACCTGAGTGTATTGGTTGATCACAGGATGACTATGAGCTGTCAAAGTGATGTGGCCGTGAAAAGGCTCACATGGTCTTGGGATGCATCAGGGGAGGCATTTCCAGTACAGACAGGGAAGGGTTATTGCCATTATACAAGGTGTTGGTGAGACCCCACCTGGAATACTGTGAGCAGTTCTGGGCTCCCATGTTTAAGAAGGATGAATTCAGACTGGAACAGGTGCAGAGACGGGCTACTAGGGTGATCAGAGGAACGGAACACGTGTCTTAGGAGAGGAGACTCAAAGACCTTGGCTTGTTTAGCCTGACCAAACGAAGGTGTAGGGGAGCCATGATCGCTGTCTGTAAATACCTCAGATGGATAAATACCAGGGAGACACAGGAGTTATTTAAGTTAAGCACCAATGTGGGCACCAGAACAAATGGATACAAACTGGCCATCAACAAGTTCAGGCTTGAAATTAGAGGAAGGTTTCTAACCATCGGAGGAGTGAAGTTCTGGAGCAGCCCCCAAGGGGAGCAATGGGGGCAAAAAACCCTAACTGGCTTCAGGACTGAGCTTGGTGAGTTTGTGGAGGGGATGGTTTGATGGGACTGCGTACAACTGTGTGTGGCCCATCGGCGACTGCCTGTAGCAAAACTCCCCAAAAGCCAGAGACAGGACCCTAGCTGGAGAGGGCTCTGAGTTACTACAGACAATTCTTTCCCAGGTGTCTGGCTGCTGGGTCTTGCCCTCATGCTCAGAGTCTAACCGATCCTCAGATTTAGGGTGAGGGAGGAATTTTCCCTGAATTAGATTGGCCAAGACCCTGGGGGGTGAGTGTTCACCTTCCTCTGCGCAGCATGGGGCAGGGGTCACTGGCAAGTTTAAACTCATGGAAACAGTGGAATCTCTGTAATGAAAAGTCTTTGACCAAAGAGCTGCAAGTTGGGGGTGGGGGGAATTGGGGGGCTGGCTGGCTTATTGGGGGGTTTACAGCCTCTCCCTCGCAGAGGCTCCAGCTTTAGTCCAGCCACAGCGTGAGGAGACAGGCTGGCCGGGGGGCAGTAAGCTATGGGGCCTGTCCCCTCTAGAGGGCACTGGCTCTGATGCAGGGGCTTGTTGGTTGCAATGGCTGTTTGCCCCAGCAGGGATGTGGGGGCCCTGCCAGCAGTCAAATCTCTGTGTGCCCTGGGCTCTGCGCTCCCCTTGCCCTAGAGACGGGTGATGTGGGGTCCTTCTCTCTCCCCACTGGCCCCGCCACAGGGCTGCCTGGCCCAGGGGAACCGCCCAGCCAAAGCCGCTTCCCCTCTGAGCCCTGGAACCCTCCAGCTTCTCCCTTTCACTTCCCCCAGGGCTGGACTCTGCCCAGTGCAGGGTGGGCAGGGGGGGAACCGAAATCCAGGGAGTCTGCAGCATCACTCAGCCCCTGAGCGGTGACCCCAGCACTGAGACGCTGGACCCGGGGTCAGCTTCACGGTGCTGCGGACTTCACCCATGGAGAGCTGGTCTGATCCAGCCCCAGTTTCAGTCGGGGTCTGTGCAGTGCCTGGCACAATGGGGCCCTCATCTCTGTTGTGGGAGTTTGGGTTGTGCCTGGCACAGTTGGGAGTGGCCTCAATTTCAGTCTGGGATGTATGTGTAGCACCCAGAACAACAGGGACCCCAGTCTGAGGCCTGCAGACCCCACTGTGCTAGAAACAATTAATACAAGAACAAGGGACAGTCAGTGAAATCTGAAGGTGGCCAATTTAAAGCTGGCAAAAGGAAATATGTGTTGTCGGCCTGTGGAACTCACTGCCACAAGATCTCATGGGGGCCAAAAGTTCAGCTGGATTTACACAAGAGCTGGAGATTTATAAGGATGGAGTGCATGCAGTAAGGGTTAACAGGAGTTCCCTGTCAGGACTGGAGCTGAACTCTAGCTAGTGGGGGTTAAACATCCTCTTGGGCAGGTTATCGCATCCCTGAGACTTCCTGTCCTCCACTCCCAATGGAGCAGCTAGGAGTGGCCCCCCTCAGAGATAGACCCAGGAGTCCGGGCTCCCAGTTCCCCAGGTACTGGGCCCCACTGGCTGTCTTGGGGCAAGCTGGGCACTGGGGGAGGGCTGAGTTGGTTGGGGGCTCAGACATGGGAGCCAGGCTGGGGGGGGCATTTCAGCAGGGCCACCCAGAGGATTCAGGAGCCTGGGGTCTTCGGTGGCTGGGGTCCTTCTGCTCCGAATCTGCAGGGCACTTTGGCAGCGGGTCCTTCACTTGCTCTGGGTGCGTTTGGTGACACTGAAGGACCTGCTGCCGAAGACCCGCCGAAAACGCTTGTGGAGCCCCCTGAAAACTCTCTTGGGGGCCCCTGCGGGGCCTGGGGAAAATTGCCCCACTTGCCCCCCTGTGATGAACTAGGAATGTTCTTAATGTTTGCTCTGAATACTGTGTTGGTGTCTCAGTGTCCCCATGGCAGTTCTTAATATCTAGGTGGTGGGTTAAGGGGGTGTGATTGCTGCAGAGCAAAGGGCCAGAGCACTTAAATGCCTGGCACTCGGTCTCCTAGAAACTGATGGCCTGGGTCCCCCCTCTGCAAAGGTGCCAGCTGAAGGTGTTGGAGACAAAGGGATCAGGTGACCTCCTGGTCCGGGAAAAGGGGCTGAGGAGAGAGGAGGGGCTGGAGGGGTTGTTAGTCTGGAGCTGGCTGGGGTCGAGGGTGGAGGGCAGACCTGGGGGTCTGGCTCACTGCCCCCCAGAATGGATCCGGCCGAGGGGTCCGGTTCTCTGTCCCTACAAGCTCTGTTTTAGACCCTGTTCCTGTCATCGAATAAACCTCCGTGTTACTGGCTGGCTGAGAGTCACGTCTGACTGCAAAGTGGGGGTGCAGGAACCTGTGGCTTCCCCAGGACCCCGCTGGGGTGGACTCGCTGGGGAAAGCGCACGGAGGGGCAGAGGATGCTGAATGCTCCAAGGAGAGACCCAGGAGGTGAAGCCGTGTGAGCTTCTTGCCCTGCAGACAGTCTGCTCCAAGGGAGAGGAGGCTCCCCAAAGTCCTGACTGGCTTGGTGGGGAGCAGTTCCAGAGCACCTCGTGACACCCCCTCCCGCCCCTCTGGGCAGCCCTGCAGTTCTGTCTCTGGTGCCACCGCCCTGACTCTGATTTCAGGCTTTGCACAAAACTCCTCTGGGCTCAGAGGGCAACTGATCTCAGCTCCCTGCCGGGGCAGGGCTGGACTGAGCCTGAGGGGGGTGAGGGATCCGCTGCCCCCTCCTCCAGCCCAACCCGCCGGCCGCTCCAGCCCCTCAGCCTGCCCCAGAGCAGCCTGGCCTGGCCGGAATCTGCCAGAGACCGATGACGCTGCCCAGAGCCGCGCGCTGATTGGCTGGGGTGGGGGGGTCACTTGAGTTCAAGGTGGGAAGGAAGCTTCTGGGGAAAGCCCTGGCTGCGGGTGGGAGAGGGGGAGAGGATGAGGAGCGCTGCAGGGGGGGGGGGGGCCGATGGGGACACTAGACGGGGTGGGGGAGGGGTGATGAACCCTGGGCGGCTCCTGAGTTCGGCCCTGCCTGCAGCAGAAGTGGGTCCAGACAAAGCTCTGAGCTCCTGGAACCCACCCGGCTGCTACTGCACCCTGCAAAGTACTTGTTGGGGCAGGGATCTGCAGTGACCCCCTGGGCCCTGCTCTGGGTCACGGCGCTCCAATCCAGGCCCCATCCTGTGAGTCTAACCGGCAGTCCTGGTGCCCAGCTGGGTCCGTCCCTGATGCTGCTGCAATGGGAACAGGTTTCCCTTCGCTAACCAAGGAGGAGGTGAAGCTGCTAAAATCAGAGACTTTCAAATTAACAGTCCCTGATAATTTACACCAAAGAGTGTTAAAGGAACTGGCTGAGGCATGCTCAGAGTGCAAATACAGCCCAATGTCAGGTCGTTTACTTCCCCTTTTCCCAGCCTTTGTACTGACCAGGCTTCGATCTCCGTCCAGCTCCAGGCTTGCATGTTTCAGCCATCCAGGTGTTCTTAAAAGCCTTTGGGAACCCAAAGCCTCAATCCTGCTGGGGACTGTCTGTGGGTGGGCTCCGGTGCCCCTGCAGAACTCAGTGGGGCTCCCCAGACACAAGGTCTGCGTGTACAGATCCAGTCTCAGATTCACGGCTGTGTTTGGAGAGCAATGGGCTCCCACTGGCTCAGCTGTGCTAATGGTTAGGGGCCCTCCCTGTTAAAAATGTGCTCCTTGTGTCTAGTCTAAGTTCATCTCACATCACTCCCCAATGCCAACACTCACTCTGCTTTGTCTGGGAGACTGAAGAGCCCTCTGCGCTCAGAAATCTGCTCCCCATGTGGGTACTTGCAGACCTGGTCCAGGATCAGGTAACCCCTGAACCTCCTCCTGGAGGAATTGCACAGAACAGGCTCCTTCCGTCTCTCACTCAAAGCAGGTTTCTCCAGACCTTCATCTTTGTGGCTCCTGTCTGAACTCTGCCGACATTTCAGCAAGTGTCCACGTTGCAGGGCCAACGCCAGGGCTGGACACAGCAACAGTGACGATCTCACCAGGGCCGTGTACAGAGGTGATACCATTTCCCTGCGCCTGCCCCATATTCCCCTGTTCCCACAGCCCAGGGTCACACCTGCCCCCTAAGCCACAGCATGGCACGGGGAGCTCATGTTCAACTGGCGTCTACCATGACCCCCAAGTCCAGTTCAGAGTCACTGCTTCCCAGGGTACAGCTCCCCCTCCCCCCTAGTTTGTGGGGCCTACATCCTTGGTTTCTTCTTCGAGTGATTGCTCATATCCATTCCAGTTAGGTGTACGCGCCGCGCGTGCACATTCGTCGGAAAACTTTTACCCTAGCAACTCAGTGGGCCGGCAGGTCGCCCCCTAGAGTGGCGCCACCATGGCGCTCCATATATACTCCTGCCGGCCCACCCGCTCCTCAGTTCCTTCTTACCGCCCGTGTCGGTCGTTGGAACAGTGGAGCGCGGCTTAGCTGACCTCCACTTCCCTAGCTACTCGTTTTCTCGTATATAATTATGCAGTTATAACACTTTTATATATACATTTGTATGGTTAGTTTAGTTAGCGGGGTTCAGGAAGTAGCCCCTTCCATGAGCCCAGTGCCGGAGCCATGCATGGCTCACCGGGTTTTAAAAAGGGGCCCGGCTTGCCAGAAGCCGCGGCCGAAGAGAGATCTACATGACTCCTGTTGAAGTGCCTCAGGGAATCACACTTGACAGATAAGTGCCCCATTTGCAAGGCTTTAAAGCCGAGAACAAAAAGGTGCGGGACTTTCACTTACCCCTCCACCTTGGGCGCGGAGCGATGTTCAAGCGGCGGGCAGAAGCGCCTCCTCGGCACCGGACCCCGCCGGTACCACCAAGGCCTTTCGGCACCGACCGTCGCCGGCACCGATGTCGACTCGGCACCGCTCCCTTCTTCCGAGGTCGAGAGAGTCTACGATTCCTGCTGGTGCCTGGCGGCTCCCCGGCACGCGCCGTGGTTGAGCCCCCTGCTCCCGCTACTTCCGTGCCACCTGCATCGCAGCCAGAGAGCTCGCCTCAGTTGCGTTATCCGGCACCGTCACCTGCAGAGGCACCGATGACTTCGGCTCCGTCGATTCCAGTCCCCCAGGACCAGGGAATCCGCTGCCTGGCAGCTCCCCGGCTCGCGCCGTGGTAGAGCTTACTGCTCCTGCTGCTTCTGTGCCAGCTGCACCACAGCTAGACAGCTCGTCTAAGATGGCTCGCCCGGCACCGACGACGTCGGCACCGTCGATCCCGGTCCCACGAGGGCCATAGAATCCGGTGCCTGACGGCTCCCCGGCACGCGCCGTGGTTGAGCGTATTGCTCCTGCTGCTTCCGTGCCAGCGGCACCGCAGCCAGAGAGCTCGTCTACTCGGATCGCCCGGCGCTGACACCTGCTACGACACCGATGACGTCGTCACCGTCGATCCCGGTCCCATAAGGGCCGTAGAATCCGGTGCCTGACGGCTCCCCGGCACGCGCCGTGGTTGAGCGTATTGCTCCTGCTGCTTCCGTGCCAGCGGCACCGCAGCCAGAGAGCTCGTCTAGTCGGATCGCCCGGCGCTGACACCTGCTACGGCACCGATGACGTCGTCACCGTCGATCCCGGTCCCACAAGGGCCGTAGAATCCGGTGCCTGACGGCTCCCCGGCACGCGCCGTGGTTGAGCGTATTGCTCCTGCTGCTTCCGTGCCAGCGGCACCGCAGCCAGAGGGCTCGTCTACGTCGGATCGCCCAGCACCGACACCTGCTGCGGCACCGATGGCGTCGGCACCGTCGATCCCGGTCCCACACGGGCCGTAGAATCCGGTGCCTGACGGCTCCCCGGCACGCGCCGTGGTTGAGCGTATTGCTCCTGCTGCTTCCGTGCCAGCGGCACCGCAGCCAGAGAGCTCGTCTACGTCGGATCGCCCGGCACCGACACCTGCTGCGGCACCGATGACGTCGGCACCGTCGATCCCGGTCCCGCAAGGGCCGTAGTATCCGGTGCCTGACGGCTCCCCGGCACGCGCCGTGGTCGAGCTAATGCTCCGGCTGCTTCCGTGCCAACGGCACCGCGGTCAGAGAGCTAGTCTAAGTCGGATCGCCCGGCACCGACACCTGCTGCGGCACCGATGACGTCGGCACCGTCGATCCAGGTCCCGCAAGGGCCGTAGAATCCGGTGCCTGACGGCTCCCAGGCACGCGCCGTGGTGGAGCTCCTGTTCCGGCTGCTTCTATCGGCACCGTCGATTCCAGTCCCACAAGGGCTATCGAATCCGGTGCCCGACGGCTCCCCGGCACGCGCCGTGGTTGAGCGTATTACTCCCGCTGCTTCAGTGCTGACGGCACCGCAGCCAGACAGCTTATCTAACTCGGTTCGCCCGGCACCGGCACCTACCGAAGCTCTAATGACCTCGGTACCGTGGATCCCGGCCCCACGAGGGCCGTCGAATCCGGTGCCTGACAGCTCCCCAGTACGCACTGTGGTTGAGCCTGCTGTTCCCTGCACGCCGGAGATGTTACCAACGGCGAGGGCTCTCAGTGCCATGACAGAGTCAGTGCTGCCTGACCCGGGCACCGCCGGTACGGGTAATACAGTCTCTTCAAGGGACTGTCCCCTGTCAGTACAGCAGAGCGGCACCGTCCATGATCACGGTCCCGCAGACACTCCAAGTCCTGTCGGCACGCCGGACACCACTGGCAGTCCCGGTACTGTTTTCCTCGGTACTGGTCACACTCGCTGCACCGGTCGGTATCCCGTTCGCCGACCCGCTATCGGCACCGTTCCGACATCTGGCACCGGGGCAGGTACCTTGACTCCTGTAGCTCTTCTCCGAGCCTCGAGATCTCGGTCGACCTCCCGACACCGTTCTGGTTGCGGGTCTGGATCTCGTTCCAGGTACCGATACGCCTCCCGATGCCGGTCCCCGGTGCCGAGTTGGGCAAGGTCCGAGTGAGTCAGAGACTCGGCCCGTGCCTTCTTTTAGTACCTCCATGGCCATCCGGACACGCATCCGTGTCATCCCATATGCGCAGATTTTATGCTCAGGACCACGATCCTGATATCATGGCCAGCGGGCGCCAGCCCCGAAGCAGAAAGAGCCTTGGCGAATGCAAGGTGTACTCTGCAGGGGCCCTGCGCCTCTGGGTAGCAAAGCAACAAGCCTTGCTTAGCTGCGATAATTATAGCACCTGGGTGGAGGAGTTTCTCCCTCGAACCTCCCACCTAGAGTTCGCTGCCGTCTTGGAGGACGGGGGAAAGAATTTACCCTTTGTTGGTAAAGGCATCTTCGCGGCAGAGACAGCCCCAGACTGCGAAGCCTGCTGGACAATAGGGTCCTAATGCGTCTCAGCGTGTATACGCTTGCGACCAAACGCAGGCCTTTATGGCCCCAGCCGCCATACTCTGTGCCTAGCCAGAGGCAGAACTCTGGAAAACGGCAAGGCCAAGGTGGTCGCAGACAAACGTCAGGCCCCCTAAAAAGCCAGAGTCGAGGTCCCTCGCAATTACCACTGGGACCAAAGACGGACCTTCCAAGGTTCGTCGGAGGGCGGTGTACCAGTCGCAGGACGGGGTCCTGATCCCGCTTTCTCCTGGCATGGCCCCAGTTACTTTTAGATCGCTGGGTCCTGCGCACGATGGAGCATAGGTACCACCTTTAAATTGCTCCAGCCCTGTCCCCCTTCAGCGGACGAAAGGGGCTAGGGGTTTTACTCCCGTTATGCCCTAGTTCCCCACTCGAACACAGGTCTCAGACCTCCCTGGTCCTGCATGGACTCAACCGGTTTGGGATAAGGTTAAAGTTCTGCATGGTATCCCTGGGAACCATTATTCCATCCTTGCCTCCTGGGGGCTACTATGCCGCCCTGGATAGGAAGGACGCGTACTTTCGCAATGCCATCTTCCCTCCGCACGGGAGATGCCTCCGCTTTATAGCCAGCGGTGAATACTCCCGGTTTACGGCCATAGTCGCCGCCTACCGTAGCTATGTCGGATATGCGTTTTTCCGTATTGGGACGATTCGCTTATCCGAGGAGACTCTGACGCACAACCCACTCAGCCGTGGGCATCGTCACGGTCTTATTCACAGGTCAAGGCCTGATGATTACTATAGAGCAATCCACTCTGGTTCCCACGCAGAGGTTGGGCTTCCTAGGGGCTATCTTGGTCTCCTACCTAGCCGGAGCCTGCTTATCGCAACTGCGGTTTTAGGCGATGGCATCAATCATCTGAGGTCTGAAGGCTTTCCCAACGACCTCAGCTCGTTCTTGTCTCAGTCTCCTGGGTCCATGGTTGCCCGCAAGTTTGTAACCAAGCACGCCAAGCTCCGCCTCCGTCCTCTCCAAGTCCGGCCCACCTCGGCGTACCGCTTGGACAGGGAGCCAATGGTCATGGTAGTCACCGTTCCCTCGAACGCCTTAGGCTCCCTAGAGTGGTGGCTAACCCCCTCCTTGGTGTGGACAGGATGCGGTTTCATCCGCCCCAGCCCTCACTGCCCCTGACGGCGGACGCATCATCTCTCTGCTCGAGTGCTCATGGTCACCTCCGAGCTTAAGGCCTTCGGTCTTCTAGGGAGCTGGCATTCCTCATTAATGCCCCAAAAATCAGAGTAGTCCGCCTGGCATGCCAGGGGTTCCAGCGGCAGCTGCGAGGCCGTTGTATCTCGGTGTTTACAGCCAACACAATGGCCAGGTGCTTCATAAGCATTCAGGGGGGACATAGTCCTCCCCCCTTTTTTGTCAGGAGGCCATCCATTTCCGGGTCTTTTGCATGGCCCGCTCGATGGAGCTGGCGACGTCCTTTCTCCCAGGCGTTCGGAACGTCTTATCTCTTTGACTCAGCAGGTCTTTCCTGTCTTACGAGTCATCACTCTGCCCCATGTGAGGCGTCCCGCTTTCCGGAGGTGGAAATGGTTCCTCGCACAGACCTGTTCGCTCACCGCGAGTGCAGGAAATGCCAGGTGTTCTGCTCCTTCCAAGGTCTCTCCTCGGAATCGATCTTGGACGCATTCCTGATACCGTGGAACGGCCAACTGCATTATGCCTTCCCGCTGTTCCCACTGGTTCGTTACGTCCTGCTCAAATTCCGCAGGGGCGGAGCGTGCGTCATCATGATCACTCCAGAGTGGTCCAGGCAGCACTGACATACCACGTTGCTCGGCCTGTCAGCCCAGACCTCATCACTCAGGGCAATGACAGGCTTCGTCACTCGGACCTGCAGCCTCTTCGCCTCACGGTGGCTCCTGCGTACCTGAGTTGGGGTGACAGGCAGCCTTCCGCCTGGTCAACGTACCGAGCCAGGTGGAAGCGTTTCCTTTACAGCTGCAGTACGCTCGATCTTGCTCCTGCTGAGGTCTCGATCCCCTCTATTTGGCCTGCCTCTGGCCTTCAGCGGCAGGATCTGGCGGTATCATCGCTGAGGATACTCTCAGCAGCCGTCCCTACCTTCCAGCAGGCTAAGATGGACGTTCAGTGTCCCACGCTCTATGGGTTCGAGGTCCCTCAAGGGCTTGGAGCGCTTGCACCCTCGGGTGCGCCGCCCAGCCCCGCCCTGGGGCCTCAACCTAGTCTTGGCCAGACGGGTCTCTGAGATCAGAGCTCTTACGAAGGTTCCACAAAGACAAGGTGCAGTTGTGACCGCACCCGGCTTTCCTCCCTAAGGTGTTTTGGCCTTTCATGTTACCCACAGCTCAACGCAATGGGCATAACCGTTGCACTCCTTGGACATCTGTGGAGTGCTCGCATTATGTTGTGCTGACAGAATCATTTCCTAAGGTGCCCCAGCTCTGCCCCGGTAGCGGGCCAAAGGGAGGGCTTGCTTGTTTTCCTCTCAGAGGATCTCATCTTGGGTGATGGCGGACATCCCCACTTGTTCTGATTTGGCTCATATTTCCCCAAGCCACATCACCGTGCATTCTACCAGGGCTCAGGCTTCATCTGCCGCCTTGCTGGCTCGTGTTTCTACCCACGAGACCTGTCGCGAAGCTCCATTGGTCCTCGGTCCTTACCTTTGCTTCGCAGTATGCCCTGGTTCAGCAGTCACGAGAGGCTGTAGCCTCTGGCTCGGCAGTTTTATTCTGCCACATTTCACTCCGACCCCACCGCCTTTGTAAGGCTTGGGATTCACCTAACTGGAATGGATATGAGCAATCACTCGAAGAAGAAAAGACGGTTACTCACCTTTGTAACTGTTGTTCTTCGAGATGTGTTGCTCATATCCATTCCGCACCCGCCCTCCTTCCCCACTGTCGGAGTAGCCGGCAAGAAGGAACTGAGGAGCGGGTGGGCCGGCAGGAGTATATATGGAGCGCCATGGTGGCGCCACTCTAGGGGGCGACCTGACGGCCCACTGAGTTGCTAGGGTAAAAGTTTTCCGACGAATGTGCACGCGCGGCGCGTACACCTAACTGGAATGGATGTGAGCAACACATCTCGAAGAACAACAGTTACAAAGGTGAGTAACCGTCTTTTCTAGATGCCCAGCCGTGTATGTGGCTGTATTAAAACACATGTGAACGGGCCCAGCTGCCGGTGTGTTACTGACCTGTCCCATCATCACCTGCTGCCCCCCCCCAGTCTCAGTATCACCTGCAGATGTGCAGGGCAGCAAGTTGTCTGGGCCTGTGGTGCCCGGGCTCCAGGAAAATTACAGGCCTGGAGGCCCTGTCTCCACCCATGGTCAGGGCTGGATCTCTCCCCCCGCACCGCACACCTCTCTTGAGGGTCCCTGCCTGCCCTGGGCAGTGGGTGGCTGCCCTGCAGCTCTGTGCTGTGCGTCCTCGCCAGCCGCTGCCGGCTACAAGGGAGCAGTGCCGGGGGCAGGCTGAGGCAGCTGCTGCGCCTGCAGAGGGGGAGGGGAGGAGGCGCATGGTGCCCCCCCCAGGTGACTCCGAGTGGGGGAGAGTTATCCTGGCTTGACCTCCTGAGCACCAGCCTGGGGGGCCTTAGGTGAATGTCATGCGGGGGGGCGGGGGGACTTTCCCCAGAGCTCACTGCTGCTGGTAGGAAGAGGCCTGTGGGGAATCCTCCTCTCTGGTCCCATGCCCCAGCCCTGGGGCAGCATGGCTGCTGCACCCCAAACTCCTCAACTCAGCTCCTGCCTGCTCCCACACTCCAAACCCCTGCCTTGGCTCAGAGCCTGCACCCCAAATCCCCATACTGCACTCAAATTCCCTCTCAGAACCTGCACCCCAACCTCTGCCCCAGCCCAGAGCCTGCACCCCAAATCCCCATACTGCACTCAAATTCCCTCTCAGAACCTGCACCCCAACCTCTGCCCCAGCCCAGAGCCTGCACCCCAAATCCCCATACTGCACTCAAATTCCCTCTCAGAACCTGCATCCCAACCTCTGCCCCAGCCCAGAGCCTGCACCCTAAATCCCAATACTGCACTCAAATTCCCTCTCAGAACCTGCACCCCAACCTCTGTCCCAGCCCAGAGCCTGCACCCCAAATCCCCATACTGCACTCAAATTCCCTCTCAGAACCTGCACCCCAACCTCTGCCCAAGCCCAGAGCCTGCACCCCAAATCCCCATACTGCACTCAAATTCCCTCTCAGAACCTGCACCCCAACCTCTGTCCCAGCCCAGAGCCTGCACCCCAAATCCCCATACTGCACTTAAATTCCCTCTCAGAACCTGCACCCCAACCTCTGCCCAAGCCCAGAGCCTGCACCCCAAATCCCCATACTGCACTCAAATTCCCTCTCAGAACCTGCACCCCAACCTCTGCCCAAGCCCAGAGCCTGCATTGCCTCCCACACCCCCTTCCGCACCCAAACTCACTCCCAGAGCCCACACTCCACAACCCTCACCTCCTGCACCCCAACCGTCTGCCCAGCCGAGAGCCCGCACCCCAAACCCCTTCCTACACCCAAACTCCCATCCAGAGCCTTAGGCAGGTGTGTGTGGGGGGGCGACTTGGACCCCTTCTGGGCACCACCAAAAATTATACCTGCCTGGTACCCCACATCGTCTTTTGGCCCCGCCACACCCCACTGCAAACAGCCCCCCAGCTGCGTGCCCAGCCCCCTAGGGCCAGGTCCTGCCAGACCCCACTGGAATCAGCCCCTCCCCAGGCTCGCTCCCAGCCCCCCAGGGCCTCCCCAGCTGGCAGGGCCCCAGGGCCTGTGTCTGGAGCTGCCTAAAGGGACCTGGGAACATTCCCCCCAGGGACAGCTGGACGGCGGCAGCCAATGGGAACGCGCAGGAGGCTGGTCCAAGGCTCCAGCGGCCAATGGGAGAGCTTGGTCGGTTGGTGGCATTATTGGCAGGTTGGAGCAGCCAATCGCTGCTGGTGGGAGCCAGGGTGGGGTGGGGTCTCCCAGCACATGCCAGGGGAGGGGTGCGAGGAAGCTGGGCTGGGGGCTCAGTGCCATGTTCGGGGGGGGCGGGGCATCTGCCCTTCACGTCACAGTGACCCCAGCCTGGGGGACGTCACCGCAGCCCCCAGACAGGCCAGTGTCTCTCTGCAGCCGCTCGCCCTGCGGGGTTCAGTCCCGGGGGAGCCTGGCCCATGAGCCCTGCCCTGCTCCAGGGCTCCTGGCCACGGGACGAGCTCAAAGTGCTCCATGGACCATCCCTCAGCTTCAGAGCTGCCCCCACCACTGCCCAGGAAGGGACTGACCACATTTCACACAAGGGGAAACTGAGGCACAGGAAATGTCACACCTTGCAGTGAGCCAGTGTCAGGAATGGGACTAGAACCCTGGAGTTCTGACTCCCAGTTCTCCCCAACTAGCCCCTCCCAAGCTCAGACAGAACCCAGGAGTCCTGGCTCCTTCCTTACCCTCATACCAAACTCCCTTAACTCCCAGCATGACCCGGTGCCCTGGACACACTGAGGCTAGGCTGGGATAACACAGGCTGCCACAGGCACGGTGCAGACTGACCAGATTTTAAATCACAATCAAAAACTCAGAAATGACCCAAACCCACTTTATTGCTGTTGGCAAAGCTGCAGAGTGATGGGGGCGCAGGACTGTGGACACACACAGGGCACAGGGTGGGGGCTGTACAGGGACTGGGTCCTTCCCACACAGACCCCGCGCTGGGCGCTGGCCCCAGAGCAGGGCTGGACCCCAGGGGAGCTGCACATGGGCACAATGAGGCCTTTAACTGGGGCTGCTGCCCCCCTACCCCAGGCATGGGCCCAAACCCTTCGCGGTAATGGCAGGAGGGGCATTACCTGGGGTGACTGACAGCAGCCTCTGGCCAATAGGGGCCAGGCTCGGGGCCCAATCCAGCGCCTACTGGAGTCAAGAGAATCCTTCCCCATGACGGCAATGGGGTTTGGATCAGCCTCGTGGGCCCTGCTGCCCCCCGATGAGGGGCAGCCCCCATTCCCAGCCCCATGGGGCAGCAGTCCTCTCCCCTTCTGCCCCCTGACGAGGGGCGACCCCCATTCCCAGCCCCATGGGGCAGCAGCCCTCTCCCTGGATAGATGCCCCCCCCAGCCCAGCAGGGGGTGAGTGAGGGAAGTCCAAGGCGCTGGCTCCCCAGGGAGTCTCTAGTGGGTTGGCTTGATGCAATTACAGGGCCGGGGGGCTCCCGCTTGGGTACAGCAGCTGGCACTGATGGGAGCAGAGCAGGGACGCTGAGGGCAGTGCTGGGTGTGTGTGTGCGTGAACAGGTCTCACGAAGGCACTTGGGGGATTCAGGGCCCCCGGCTCCTCCCCGTGTTTATCTGAAAGGCAAAGAGGGTCAGTTACCAGGAGACCTGGACCCAGTGCAAGGCTGGCAGGGATCGGGGCCGTGCCCCAGCACCCAAAGGAGACTCCCATTCAAACAGGGGCTGTGGGTGGGCCATGGGGTTGTAGCTGGGGGGGGCACAGCATGTGGGGGGTCTCCGCAGTGGGTGCTGGGTGGGCCCAGGGGCTGCAGGTGCAGTGGGGGCCTGCCTGGGCAGCGGCTACTCACAAGGGGCCCCGCGGGTTGCGGGCGGCGTTCATCTTCATCCCCTTGATGATGAGGATGGTGCCTGCGATGATGCCGACGATGCCCACGGCCAGGCCCAGGGCGCACACCAGGGTCTCTGTGGTCTCGGGGACGGGGGTGGGCACTTGGGCTTCTGGAGAGAGGGACAGGGCATGGAGTGAGGGGGGCTGTTCCCACCTTCCCTCCCAGAGCTGGGAGAGAACCGAGGAGTCCTGGCTCCCAGCCCCCACTGCTCTAACCCACCAGCCCCTGCTCCCTTCCCACAGCCGGGGAAAGAACCCAGGAGTCCTGGCTCCCAACCCCCACTGCTCTAACCCACCAGCCCCTACTCCCTTCCCACAGCCGGGAAAAGAACTCAGGAGTCCTGGCTCCCAGCCCCCATGCTCTGACCCACCATCCCACACTCCCCTCCCAGAGCCAGGGATAGAACCCAGGAGTCCTGGCTTCCAGCCCTGTGCCCAGCAGGGTCCCCTGGCGCCCCGGCCTCACCCCAGTGCTTCGTGAAGGGCTCGGGCAGACCCCCGTGCTCCACCCGGCAGTCATAGAAGTCGCCCTGGCTGGGGAGGAAGGGCAGGTAGGAGAACTTGAGGAAGGAGTTGTCCTGGCGGGGGTAGAAGTCGGTCTCGGAGACGCCCCCCGTCACCTCCTGCCCGTTCTTCAGCCACGTCACGCTGAGCGCGGGCGGGAAGAACTTGTCCACGAAGCATATCAGGACGTTGGGCTCCCCCAGCTCCACGGGGTCTTCAGGGAACACGGTCACCTCAGGGGGCACTGGGGAGGCAGAGGTTAGTGGGTCCCACTCCCTGCCCCCCTGAGCCAGCCAGTCCCTGGTGCTCACGCTCCAGCCCAGGGGTCTCTTCCCAGGACTGTGGGGGTGTCACCGGGGCCGTCCCAGCTCCCTGCCCTGACGGCTCATGGGGCACAAGGGGCAGGGGAGAGAATCCCTGAGGGGCAGAGCCTGACACTGGGCAGGGGCCACGAACAGCCCTCGGCAAAGGAGCTGCCCTGGGCCCCCAGCCTGGAGGGTGTGAACTGCCCGGGCCCCCTGCCCTGCAGAGCCCTGGCCCGGCTGACTGGCTCCCCGGAGCCCTCCAGGAGCTGGGCTGGGAAGTCGCAGTGGGTAGGCACGGGGAGGGACGGGTCCTGGGAGTGGTGCCTGGCAGGGAAAATGTCCCACCATTCTCAGCCCGTGTGTGGTTGGACCTCTTGATCAGAATGTCCAGGTTGTACTTGTCCGTGGCGATGTTGCCCAGGGCGCCCTGCGCCTCGAAGCTGGTGAACTTGCTGAAGTCAGGCAGGCGCCAGACAGTCTCCTTCCTCTCCAGGTCCACATGGAAGGTCTCATCCCAGTCAAACTCTTGCATGTACTGCCCGGACTCCTGCTGAGATCGGTCCGTGCGCTGGTAGAACTCCGCCTGGGAGATCACGTGTTCCACTGCAGGGAGACAGGCGTCCCCATCAGCACCCACATCAGCCTGTCCCCAGGGGTACAGGGTCTCTCCGGGCTGAAGCTGGGATCCCTCAGAGCCCAAGGGAGTTGGGCACCTGCATCCTAGGGAGTCGTTCGCTGACCCCAGCTCACCCGGCAGGATCTCACCAAGCGACTGCAGAGGAGGGAACCCGCCACCAACAGCAGAGGAGAGTCGGCCCCACAGAGGCCCCGCCACACACAGGGGACAATGGGACCAGGCCAGGGAGCGGGGCCAGGGGCTCCCTGCTCTGCACAGACGCACTCAGTGCTCAGCAGGGTCTGGCCCTGGCGTGGCTCTTTGGGGAACCCTCTCCAACCCCCCTGTGCCTGGTGCCCCCCAGGGAAGGGTCATCCCCTGAGTCCCTGTGGGGGAGGGGGCTGCACCCCTAGAGCAGGGCTGTGTCATACCCAAACCACAGAGACTTCCTCACGATTCTTCTGCTGCCCCTGTGCCGGCCTCCCCTCTTCCCTCCCATACCTGCAGCCCCCATCCCATCCAGATCAGCCCCCCATTCCTGCCTGCCAACCCCATCACCTCACCACTATGGGGTGAGACCCTCCTCCTCACATCCCCCACCCCATCTGGCTCCCCTCCCGTACCCCTCCCTGTTCCGTACCTGTCACTGCCCCGGCACCCGGCAGGGCCAGCAGGGTGAGCAGGGCCAGCTGGGCCATGGGGACGCCCCGTCCTGCGCCCATCTCCTCTCCCCGGCACTGGGCTGGGTGCAGGGCTGGCAGTGCTAGGGGACCCCGGGGGGGGCACATTTCACACCCCGGGGTGGGGCAGCACCCAGCATTGGCCAGGGGAGCCCGGCCCAGGGGCCCGCGCCCAATAGCAGAAATCCCTGCACCGACCAGGCTGTTACCGGGCAGAGCAGCAGCCCCGAGCCTCGCAGAGAGGAGATGGACAAATACTGTGCACCAGCTCCCGGGGCTGGGGCTGCACAGTGGGGCCTGGAGCAGGGCGGCTCTGACCACCCAGGTATGAACATGGCACTGGCGAGGGGGTGTCACGCTGTGGACCCACAGAGCTCTGCTGGGAGACGCATTGAGTGCAGACCAGGCCAAGTACCCAGTTCTGAAGGCAGCAGTGCAGAAGTAAGGGTAGCAATATCACAACCCCCTACAATAACCTGCCAATCCCCCACAACTCCTGTTGGGTCAGGACCCCTACAGTTACAACGCCGTGAAATTTCAGATTTAAATATCTGAAATCATGAAATTTAAGATCTTTTAAAATCCTATGGCCGTGAAATTGCCCCAAATGGACAATGAATTTGGTAGGACCCTGGGGCCTTTCCCCTCTCGGGGGCACCAGCTCCAATCTGGCCCCAGAGCAGGGGAAGGGACAGAAGCTCTGTACCTCTAGAAGCTGCTGGCTCTGATCTGCTGTTAGTGACCAAACTTCCTCCCCCCAGGGTCTGTCCTGGGCCCTGTGTGGGGCATTGGTCCCTGTCCCCTGCCCAACATCCCCCCCATGGCACCAACTCACCCCTTCCCTGGCTAACGCACTGGGTGTTCACACTGCCCCCTACAGGAGGGGCCAGGCACTGGAGGGGCCGGAGAGGGGCCGGCCTGGGACCCAGGAGCCCTGAGGTCATTCCTGGCCCTGCCACAGACTGTGTGTGCCCCTGGGCCAGTCACTGACTCCTCTGGGCCTCCCTCCCCAGCTGGGCCATGGGGACACTGGCCCGGCCCTGCCCTGCCCTGCAGGAGTAGGGGGGTGAATGCAGCAGAGAGGTGCAGGGGCTCAGATGGGGGGGAGGGGAAGCTCAGAACTTCTTTCTGTGGGGCCAGCCCCAAACCTTCCCCTGGGACTACATTTACTCCCAACAAACCAGAGAACCCCCCCACCCCACATACACACCCAACCTGCCCCACCCGAGCAGAGGGTCGAGGCACCGGGGGAAGGGGACGGAGGGTCCCAGGCCCATTGCTGGGGGCCCTGCTGTGGTGGAGGCTGGTCCCTGGGCTGGCCCCGCTCTCCAGCTGCCCCAGGGCCATGGCAGGCACCAGGCGAGTCCTGCAGCCCGACCCCAGGCCCTGCTCTGCCCCCTGTGAGGGAGAAGTAGGGAACCAAGCCCTGCTGGGGCCAGCTCTGCCCCACCTCCAGCAGACAGGGGACTTTGGGGCTTCGGGGAAGGGGACAGAGTGTGCCAGACACTTCACTGTGTGTCCTTCTCTGGTGGCATCTGGGCTAGTGCCTGGCAGGCACCAGGCGAGTCCTGCAGCCCGACCCCAGGCCCTACTCTTCCCCCTGCGAGGGAGAAGTAGGGAACCGAGCCCTGCTGGGGCCGGCTCTGCCTGGCGACTGGTGATGCTGCCCAGCCCCGGTGCTGACTGGCCCCTGGGCTGGGGGTGCCCAATCCCCAGGGCTGTGGGCAGCGTCCCAGGGCTGGTGCTCGGAGCTGGGCAGAGAAGGTCTCAGTCTGGGGGGTCCTGAGGAGTTTCCAGGTCTCTCCCTCCTGAGCAGCGATGGGGGCGGGTTGGATCCTGGGGGCTGGGAGCCGCTGGGCTGGGGCTCTGCTAGTGACACTGATGGTGCTGAGAACCCACCTGGCTCATTGCATGGAGCCTGAAGGTGAGCAGAGACCCCAGCGCCCCGGGGAGCCCCGTGCTGGGCAGCGCTGGGTGTATCCGGGGGGGTCAGACCCCAGCGCCCCGGGGAGCCCCGTGCTGGGCAGCACTGGGTGTATCCAGGGGGGTCAGACCTCAGCGCCCTGGGGAGCCCCGTCCTGGGCAGCACTGGGTGTATCCAGGGGGGTCAGACCTCAGCGCCCTGGGAAGTCCCGTCCTGGGCGGTGCTGGGTGCATCTGGGGGGGGTCAGACCCCAGCACCCTGGGGAGCCCCATCCTGGGCGGTGCTGGGTATATCCGGGGGGTCAGACCCCAGCACCCTGGGGAGCCCCGTCCTGGGTGGTGCTGGGTGTATCCGGGGGGGGTCAGACCCCAGCACCCTGGGGAGCCCCGTCCTGGGCGGTGCTGAGTATATCCGGGGGGTCAGACCCCAGCGCCCCAGGGAGCCTCGTCCTGGGCAGCACTGGGTGTATCCGGGGGGGTCAGACCTCAGCGCCCTGGGAAGCCCCGTCCTGGGCGGTGCTGGGTATATCCGGGGGGTCAGACCCCAGCACCCTGCGGAGCCCCGTCCTGGGCGGTGCTAGGTGCCTATGGGGGGGGCAGACCCCAGCGCCCCGGGGAGCCTCGTCCTGGGCAGCACTGGGTGTATCCGGGGGGGTCAGACCCCAGCGCCCCGGGGAGCCCCGTCCTGGGCAGCACTGGGTGTATCCGGGGGGGTCAGACCCCAGCGCCCCGGGGAGCCCCGTCCTGGGCAATTGCCGGTGTCTTTCCCCGCTCCGCTCAGTGTCTCCACCCCTGTCCCCGGCACAGTCTCTGCCCTACACTCCCCGGATGTGTTACTGTCACTCTCCCGCGCCCGCCGCGCTCCCCTGGGCCTGGGAGGGGTTCAGGGCAGGGGGGCTCCGGCGGCTCCGGCTCCGAGCCCGGGGGCAGCAGAGGGGTCCCTGAGCCCAGCCCGTCTCCCCCCGCAGGGCGGTTCGTGATCCAGGCGAAGTCTGACTGTCAGTTCACCAACGGCACCGAGCGGGTCCGGTACCTGCAGCGCTACATCTACAACCGGCAGCAGTACGTGCACTTCGACAGCGAGCTGGGGGTGTTCGTGGCGGACACGGAGCTGGGGCGGCCCGACGCCGAGTACTGGAACAGCCAGCCCGAGATCCTGACACAGAAGCGGGGTGAGGCGGACCGGTTCTGCCGGAACAACTACGGGGCGTGGGCGCCTTTCACCGTGACCCGGAGAGGTGAGTGCGGGGGGGTCCGGACACACTGCCCCCCCCGGGTTATCCCCGTGCTCCCGACCTGGGCCAGGGGCGGAGGATGGGAGGGGCTGAGAGGGTTCTGCGGCCCGGGGAGCAGGGAGAGGGCGGGGCCCGGGCACGGGGACCAGGAGCCGGCGGGGGGCGGGGTCACTCAGCGGCAGGTGTGGGGGGGTCGTCTCCTCCCATCCCCCCCGCTGCCCCCGGGTCTGGCTGCGGCGCCCCCTCTCTGCAGGGAACAGAGCCCACCTGGGTCAGTCTCTGGGTGCCTGTGTGACTGACCTACCCCCTGCCCCTCTGGGGGTTCAGCCTCCAGTGCCCCCCACTCAGACCCCTGGGGCAGGTAGTTCCTACCCCTCTTCCTGGGCTAGGGGGGCTGGGTGATGGGGCAGAACTTTCCCCTCCTCCCAACCCTGCCCCTCCCCCCTTGGGGTGCCCCTGCTGTGGGGTGGGAGCAGCCCCTGGGCTGACACCATGGGCCCAGGGTCTGACAGTCCCTGGCTCTGTCCCCATGGGGGTGACGGGATGTGACTCCCCTCAGGCCCTTTCTGCCAGAGCCTGGAACACTTGGGGGGTTGGGGCCTTTCCCTGGGAGCGGGCTGTCACCTTTTCTCTCTCAGCCCTGCTCTGTCTCCTGTTAATTTCTGTCTCTCTGTCCCCAGTTCGGCCCAAAGTGAAAGTTTCCCCTACGAAATCAGGGTCCAAGCCCCAACCCGACCTGCTGGTTTGTTCCGTGACGGGGTTTTACCCCGGGGGGATCGAGATCAAGTGGCTGAAGAACGGGCAGGAGCAGACGGCCGGGGTGGTGTCCACGGAGCTGCTCCAGAACGGAGACTGGACCTTCCAGATCCTGGTGATGCTGGAGATGAGCCCCCGGCGCGGGGACGTCTATACCTGCCAGGTGGAGCACATCAGCCTGCAGGGCCCCATCGCCGTGCACTGGGGTAAGAGCCTCTGGGTGTGGGGCAGCCCCTGAGCCCGCAGGGGCACCCCTTGGGGAATGGGCCTGAGTCAGAGAGCTCATCGGAGCCCTGCTAACCCAAATCTATCGACCTGGGCTGGGAGCTCGTGTCCACGGGCAGAAAAATGCCATGGGGCAGTGTGTTGGTGCTGCCAATAGGAGCCAGCTGAGGTCACTCAATTAGGGTCAACTGCAGACAAAATGGGGCAAACCCCAAATGCTGGTGGATCTTCCAATACTTAGATTTACCAACCAGCCCAAAACAGCTTCTGTAGTACCTCACTGGTTACTCAGAATCCAAACAACACAGTTCCCTTAAAGTGCCCAGCCTCAGGCCTCCGTTCAGACACACCTGTCAGATATGATGATGATTATTGAAAATATTATCTCATTGTATAAAAGAAAAGGTTCTTCCAACCGCAAAGGATCAGCAACACACCCAGGTTCAATGATAACTTAGATCTTACCCAAAATCCACGCTTATAGTCAACTCTTATTAACTAAACTAAAATTTATTTAAAAAGAAAAGAGAGAGAGTTGGTTCAAAGATCAATCTACAGACAGACTTGAATTCAATTCTTGAGGTTCAGACACAGCAAAGATGAGCTTGTAGTTGCCAAAAGTCCTTTTAGAAATAGTCCATAGGTAACAGTCCAGTGTCCATATTCAGGGTGACTCCAGTCAGTGACTGGGGATCTCAATCCTTGTGGCTTAAGGTTTCCCCCTCTTGAAACCCAAAGCAGATCTGAGATGAAGCAGGGTCGTGTCCCAGGGTTTTTATACATTTCCAGCAGCCTTTTTTGCCTGAGAAAACAATCGGCTTAACTCCCTCTCCCAAACATCCTGGCAGTTAGCACAGGGTAATTTATCCATTAAACAGTTCAGTTACAGGTCACCACAGCCTTCAAAGAGATACATAGACAATAACACTATTGCACTCAAGTATCTTCCTAAATGTTAATATTCCTTTTTTGGTCTTCGAAGCAAAGCTCTAGCAATAGACAAGACTTGTTTGCTGACATCACAAGACCTGAGCAAACATCTACTCTTCTATCTCTAAAAATGCAGATTTGCATTTCACAGCTCTATTCATTTACAGATCTTTCTAACCAGTCTCTATAGTTCAGCCGTGGTTCAGGGCAGTCTGTGAGTTAATTAACTCTTTCTGGCCCAGTCACCTTTCAATGAGATATTATATTACACTCATAATGTCACTGGGGAAAGGAGAAAAGTCTCCATAATAATGACTGGTCTGGAGTAGGGAAATTGGAGCGTCTGTTCTCCCTGTCTCACAGCACAAGGACAAGGGGATACTCAGTGGAATGGAAAGGGGCAAATTCACACCTGGTAAAAGGAAGGACATTTCCCAGGCACTGTGTAATTAGCCTGTGGAACTTACTGCCACAAGATGTCACTGAGCCCAAGAACAGAGCAAGGTTCACACAGAGACTGGCTATTTCTGTGTCTCACAGACTGTCCAGGGCTAGACTCAGAGCTGTCCTTTGGGTAGGGGGAATCGGGGCAATGGCTCCGAGCCCCACAGGCCGGTGCAATTGGCCAGCATGGTCTGTCCTGAAAGAGACTGTGACAAAGTTCCTCTTCTGCCTTGGGTCCTGCACTTATTGGCGGATTTACTCACCTCAGAGATCTTCCCCTCTGGTGGAACACACAGTCCAGGCAGTAGCGTAGCTGGGGGGATGCAGGGGGAGCACCTGCTTCCCCAAGCCCAGGATTCCCCAAGTGGCGCCGTTTCCAGCGCCTCTCTGTCTTTCGGCAGCCCTGCGCATGCGCTGTTCCATCTTTCAGTGGCATTTCGGCACATGCACAGGGCCACCGAAATGCCGCCAAAGGATGGAGTGGCACATGCTCAGGGCCACCGAAATAAGAATAATTTCGGCGGCCCTGCGCATGCACCGCTCTGTCTTTCGGTGGCATTTCAGTGCACGCGCAGGGCCGCCAAAGGACATGTGCCTTTTCTCTCCGCCGCTCCTCCTGGGCAGCAAGCCTGGCTATGCCACTGAGTCCAGGTCAACTCCTCCTGTGTCTGATCAGGAGTTGGGAGGTTTGGGGGGAACCCGGGCCCGCCCTCTACTCCGGGTTCCAGCCCAGGGCCCTGTGGATCGCAGCTGTTTATAGTGCCTCCTGTAACAGCTGCATGACAGCTACAACTCCCTGGGCTACTTCCCCATGCCCTCCTCCAAACACCTTCTTCATCCTCACCACAGGACCTTCCTCCTGGTGTCTGATAACGCTTGTACTCCGTAGCCCTCCAGCAGCACAGCCTCTCACTCAGCTCCTTGTGCCTCTTGCTCCCAGCTCTTCACCCACACTTCCTCTCCTTGGCTACCCCTCCCCTGACTGGAGTGAGCTCCTTTTTAAACCCAGGTGCCCTGATTAGCCTGCCTTGATTGATTCCAGAAAGTTCCTGATTGTCCTGGAACCTTCCCTGTTACCTTACCCAGGGAAAAAGGACCTTCTTAACCTGGGGCTAATATATCTGTCTTCGATCACTCTCCTGTAGCCATCTGGCCTGACCCTGTCACAAGACGAATCCGTTACTTCTGCCCTGGGCCCCGCACCCCTCTAGGGACGGCCCTGGCTAGACCAGTTCATGCTGACAACGGGCAGGGATAGCAGCCCTCGTGCTGCAGGGCCTGAGCAGAGCTCTGACTATGACAAACCAGGAGGAGCCCTGATGTGGGGCAGGTTGTCCCAAAGCTGATTCTGCAGGCCCTGGCCCCTGGCTCTGCCCCGGCTGGCGCCAGTCACTGGCGCTGACAGGAGCCTGGCCCGGAGGCCCCTGGCTCTTTCCTAGTCACTGGTGCAGATGGTAGCCCAGCCCGGAGGCCCCTGGCTCTGCCCTGGTCAGTGCCAGTCACTGGAACAGACGGGAGCCTGGCCCGGAGGCCCCTGGCTCTGCCCCGGCCGGCACTGGTCACTGGTGCAGACGGGAGCCCGGCCCGGAGGCCCCTGGCTCTGACCTGGCCCATTCCATGTCCCTGTTTCAGAGGCGCAGTCTGACTCCGCCAGGAGCAAGATGCTGACGGGGGTCGGGGGCTTCGTGCTGGGGCTGATCTTCCTGGCACCCGGACTCCTCATCTACCTGAAGAATAAGAAAGGTGAACAGCTCCGGGTGGGGGCGGGGCACCAGGGGGTCTGTGGGGGGATGTGGGGCTGGGGGGGCTCAGGGGAATCCGGGCCTGGCTGCAGGCCCCCCAGGAGGGGCTGCTCAGAGTCTGGCAGGGGCCCCCCGGCTTCTAGTCCCCTGGAGCCGGGGCTGGGTCAGACCCTCCCCACTCCTAGGGCAGGGACAGAGCAGGGGCCGTGGGGAGATCTCAGTGTGGGGCACCGGGGCCGGGCTGGGAGCTCCCACTCTCCCCTCCCCCGGCCGAGCCCCCGGGGTGGGACAGACCCCGACCCCTCGCAGTGCAGGGAGCTGCCCCAGCCCCGGGGCTCAGAGCGTTTCCGTCCCCTCCTCCCCTGGGCAGGGACTCTGGGTCAGGGATTTACAGTAATAACAGGGGAGGGAGGGTAACCCAAGGTCTGGGGTTCGGAGGGGGGCTGGGTTCCTAGTGGGGGGCATTCCACGCCGTGGGGCAGGGGCTGGAGCTCTGACCCCCAGGAACCGGCTCCCCTTCCCAGGGCTTTGACCATGTTTCTCTTTGTTTTTCAGGGCGCCCTGTTCCCCAACCTGCAGGTAATTTCAATCCCCCTCCCCCCGTTAAACACCCCTCCCCCCACACTGAGCACAGGCTGCCTGGGGTGCCTGTGAGGTGGCTGGTTCTTCCCCTCGGCCCATGACACCTGCCCAGCTCAGCCCCTGGGCAGCTGGGCAATGGGGCGCTGGCCCCACGGAGGAGGAGTCTGCGGCTCCCTCAGTCCCCGTTCAGGCCAATCCCTGAGGTGCTCCCAGGGGCAGAGGGCCCTGGGTACTGCGGAGCATCGCCCAGCCCTGCGGCTGCCAGGCAGAGTCACTGGGGGCACCTTGGGGCCTGGCAGAGAAAATCCCCCGTCCGTCCTGCTAGCCCCACGGCCAGGGGCTGATTTCTCTCCCCTCTCCCTGCAGGGCTCCTGAGTTAGATCCTGAGCGTCGGATCCCCAGGCCGGCAGGAGTTTCTGTCTGTCTCTCCCAGCACCTCGCTCAGCCCAGAGAATGCAGAACCTGGGGCCGGTCCCTTCCTGTCCCCACTTGCCCCCTGCGCTCTGCCTGGCTCCAGCCCGCGCTGCCCCCCCGGGGACCCGTCCCTGCAGGGCCCTGGGGCGACCCTGTCATGCTGTCTGGAGAGGCTCCCACCTGCCAACCTCATCTAGTAACAGCCTAACTAGACTGTTAGGAGCTGGGGCACAAACCCCAAACTGGCTGAGTTCTACACTTAGATCTCACCAAGGTATCAGGTGTGAACTCTGCAGGCCCTGTAACAACCGAGTCCTGGAGTCACAGTCCCCTGGGGTTCTCTGCTCTGTCTGGCCACCCCGGCCAGCCTGCCCTTGTGATCGATTGATCGTCCCTTCCACCCCAATTCACAGCGACATTCGGGTCACTCCCTGTCCCACAGGACCAGTCGCTCACCCCAGGGCACTTTTGCCTCTGAACTGATCTCACTCCACAGACAACGCTTGTAGCCAGTCCTGTAATAACCTTAGTAAAGATTCATTAACTACGACAAAGCGCTGAGAGTGCTTTACAAAGTTAAAGCAGGTCCCACACACAGCGGGGAGTTACATTCCCGGGTTTCAAAAGGAAATAGAAACTCCAGTAAGAAGCCAGCGCTGTGTGTCCTTTGGGGCCAGCCCAGGCACAGCCAGGGGATCTGGCGCTTATGCCTGGCCATTCCTGCCCCTTCAGAGCCCAAGCCACAGACCGATACGGATTGCTCCTCAAAGGGGAATGTTATTCCCTTCCTCCCTGAGTTTAAGCTGGTGGGACAAGCACTTCTCCGTGTCTCCTCTTTACGGGGAGGGAACCATCAGCGAAGTCCTGTGTCCTCTGATGTCCCCCAATGGCCCATTTGAGGCTTAGGGCCTTCTGTTGGTGGGTGGGAGATAACCTCCCCCCCACACACACACACTAGTATTTCACACTTGACAATGCGTCTCTCCTGCCTGGCTTTACTGTTTCGTTTCACTATCGCCTTATCACGTGGGGTACAGCTGCGGCAATTTACCAGCATTTCACAACGTCCTGATCACCTTTGCTCAGTCTAATCCCAGTTTTAACAATGCGAATACGCAGCTGAGCCCGGCCGGTTTCCAGCCAGGGATCTGTCAGTGATAACCTAGGGCCTTGGCATGAGCTGGTATCTGGTCTGACAGTGTCCAAGACCTTCCCCTGCATTCCCCCTTTCCCTGCCCCAGCCCAGCCCCACGTTCCCTCTCACTGACCCTGCTGGGGGTGGGAGGATGCACAAGCCAGCAGCCCTGGGGGAGGGAACTCCCCAGACACACCGTGATCTGAGTTGTCCATTTAGCAGCTGGGCGGAGAGTCAACGGGTCTCGAGGTCTGTCTCCATGGGGCTCGCTGCCTGGAGCTCCCAGAGGGGCTGCAGGCCCAGATGTCCAGCCTAAGAAGGCAGGGAAACAGCGGGGCTCACCCTGGAGGAAGGGTGAGACCCCCGAGGGTCTGGCTCACTGATGGGTCCTCCTAGAGCCTGTTCCAAAGCCAGGCCCACCCAACCCCGTGTACCTGGGACACCGGTTCCCCCTGGCTCACGCTCAGCAGAGACAGCAATTCACAGGGGAAAAGCATCATCAGCGAGAGAAACAACCTGATGTAACCTGCCCAGCAGGAATCGCCCAGCTCCTACGTGGGGCGTGGGATGGGCCCGAGTTCTTTCCAGCCCTCCAGCCAGGATTGGGCCCATCTGTCGCTGGATCAAAGCAAGGCCCTGAGTCTGTTTAACCTCATCTCTCTGGCCCCAGTTTGTTCTGCGGCCCTCACCCCTCCTCTAGCCCAGCTCTGTCAGCCTGGGACCCACCCGGGTGGGGGGACGTCTCTGAGCCGGTCCCAGTCCCAGGCACTGCGGTGATCACCCCCCCGCTGCTGTTAGTTCCTGGGGAGCTGGGGTGACCCCCCCACAGAGCAGATCAATCCCTGGCCTGCAGTGATCCATAAACCCTGCATGGACGTAACCCAGCGTGGGCCCCACCGCCGCTGCCCGGGGTGGGGATACCTGTCACCGCTCCCCCATGGAGGCATCATGGACCCAGGCTGGCCGACTGGTGTCCTGGGGGAATCCGTGGCTCATGGCCTGGCCAGGCACCAGCTGGGAGAGCTGCGTTCCCTGTAGCATGGATCATCCCCGCACCATTCGCTGGGGCACCAGGCTCCATTAGTCCCCTGGCCTGAGCCCCTGTCACTGGCTGGGGGCCGGCGAGGGGTCAGCACAGACAGGGCGACGGCTCCAGGACAGACAGGGCTGTGGTTTGCGCAGGGTCCAGCCCCAGGCCAGACGTTCATTGTCCCCTAGTTCGCTCCGGGAAGCAGCGTCTTGCTCAGATCTGCCCCAGGGCTCGGGGGTGTCTCTGCCCCATTCATGGTGTCGCAGCAGCGCAGCCTGTCAGAGGCGGCTGTGAAACCCACAACCGGTGTGTCACAGTCGGGGCTCCCCAGAGCTGGGTCAGTGCTCAGGGCTGCCCCCTGTTCCCAGCCAGCCCGTGGGCCCCATTAGACTAGACGCCCTTGTGATGTCTGCACAGTGAACGGGAGGGCAGGGGAGGACTTTAGGTGAGGGACAGGACCTGAGCCTGTAACCTGAGCCAGGCAGGGGACAGGGGAGTGGGCTCCTGGGCCCGGAAGCTACACGAAAGGAAGGGGCCGGCTGGAGGAGGGGCAGTTCAGTTTCAGTTTTGGGCTGGTGGTTGGAATTCAGAGAATCCTAAGCTGGGATCCAAAGGCCCTGAACCCCCAGGAGGACTTGATTGAGGGGTCCTGGTTGGGCCTCCAAGCCCTGCTGTAACCTGTGTTCCTATTGTCCAATAAACCTTCTGTTTTACTGGCTGGCTGAGAGTCACTGTGGGTCCCAGGAAGGGGGGTGCAGGGCCAGGCTCCCCCACACTCCATGACACCCTTGTCTGCTGCCCCGGCTCACACAGGCCCATGACGGGGCGGGCGGGTACCACAGCAAGGGACAATCTCCGGCAATCCCCTGCCAGCAGCCGATGGCCGGTACCTGCTCCCTTGGCTGGGGATGGGCCCAGGTCTCAGTCACCTCCACTATTGCAGGCTCTGGTTTCATGCAGCCCCTCCCGCCTCCATGGCCGAGATCCCCCCTCTGCCAGCCCCCCCTCCCCCCGCCCAGCTCCCCCTTCCCAGGCAGGGCTGGGGTCTGGATGCCACGCAGCCCCCCCCGACACAGGTCATGGGCTCTGCCCAGGTCTGACTAACATACAAACACCCTCTAGCCACGTTGGGGACACTCCCCAGCCCACCCCACACCAGAGCTACTGGCTGCTGGAAGGGAGCTGGGAACCCCCCAGCCCAAACGGCAGGACCAGGAACTGCAAGAGCCCCAGTGGGGGGTCAATGCTGCCTGGAGCCGGGTATCTGAGGCAGGGCCAGTGCAAGGAAGTTTTGTGCCCTAGGCGAAACTTCCACCTTGTGCCCCCCGCCCCCACGGCAGCTCCCCACCCCCTGGCCCGAGGAGCCCTGCAGTACCTCCTCACCCCAGCTCACCTCTGCTCCGCGTCCTCCCCAAGCACGCTGTCCTGCTCTAATTCTCCTCCCAGGCTTACTGGGCCAAACAGCTGATTGGCGCTGCAAGCCTGGGAGGCGGGACAAGTGAAGCAGCGACTGCGCAGGGGAACCCCCAGGCTGCTGGCGGTGCGCTGACCCAGGGGACCCCCTAGGCTGGAGGCTGCTAGCGGCAGTGCACTGACCCAGGGGATCACCTGGGGTGCCAGTGGTGGCGCACTGACCAGGGGAACCCCTAGGCTGGAGGCTGCCGGCGGTGGCATGCTGACTGGGGGAGCCCCTGGGCTGCCCACTGCCGCTGCCACCATCAGCTCAGACTCCCTCTCTGTCCCAGCAGCAGCGACTGCTCAAGCATTTAAAAAAAAATTGGGGGACGCTGCTTTTTGGCGCCCCTAAATCTTGGCGCCCTAGGCAACCTCCTAGTCCACCTAAATGGTTGCACCAGCCCTGATCTGAGGCCAAGGCCCCTGCCAATGCTCGTTAGTGAGGTCAGCCGTGATCAGGAACGGGGCCCCCCCCAGTCTGGTCAGGATCGCACCCGTCCTAGGTGTGGGACACATGTCAGACACGGGGATCGCACAGAGCTCTCTGCAACCCACCCAGGGTCTGACCTCCCCAAACTTCTCAGGTACCCGCACAGCAGGGGCTGTCTGTGGACCGTCGGATCCCCCCCCTCACTCCAGCCCAGCAGTGATTTCCCCTGCCAGGCTCCAGGCTGTCTCCCGGTAACCCTGGGGGGTGGGCTTGTTACTGGGGCCTGGGCTCCCGGCTTGTGACGAACTGGGAAAGTTCTAAATGTTTTCTCTGAGTACTGTGTTGGTGCCTCAGTGTCCCCTATGCAGTTCTTAAGTATCTAGGTGGTGGAACAAGGGTCTGTGATTGCTGCAGAGCAAAGGGCCAGTGCCCCTAAATGCCTGACACTCTGTCTCCTAGCAACTGATGGCCTGGGCCCCTCCCCTGCAAAGGTGCCAGCTGAAGGTGTTGGAGACAAAGGGATCAGGTGACCTCCTGGCCCGGGAAAGGGGCTGAGGAGAGAGGAGGGGCTGGGAGGGGTTGTTAGTCTGGAGCTGGCTGAGGGCAGACGTGGGGGTCTGGCTCACTGACCCCCAGAATGGACCCAGCCGAGGGGTCTGGTTCTCTGTACCTACAAACTCTGTGTTAGACCCTGTTCCTGTCATCGAATAAACCTCTGTGTTACTGGCTGACTGAGAGTCACGTCTGACTGCCCCCCAGGACCCCGCTGGGGTGGACTCTCTGCGGGAAGCGCACGGAGGGGCAGAGGATGCTGAATGCTCCAAGGAGAGACCCAGGAGGTGAAGCCGTGTGAGCTTCTTGCCCTGAACAAGTCTGCTCCAAGGGAGAGGAGGCTCCCCAGAGTCCTGAGTGGCCTGGTGGGGAGCAGTTCCAGAGCATCGCCCGGTGACTCCGTGACAACTGGTGGCAGCGGCGGGACGTACTGCACCCCGTGAATGGCGCTGCTTGCAGTGAGTGACTGGGGAGCAGTAAAACAAAGGAGGGATAATGAGGACCAGACATGCTGAAGGCTCAGAGAGGGACGGTTTCAGGGGGCAGTTAACCTCTGGGAGTGTGTGACCAGCGAGAAGGACTGTTGGAGTAACGGGGTCCCCCTGAGGACTGCAGGGAGCAGTCTCAGGGGCGGAGGAGCTTGCCGCTCGACCCTGCGAGAGAGAAGGATTTTTGCAGTAGCAGGGTTCCCCTGGGGATTGCAGGAGTAGTCCCAGGGGTGGAGGAGTCTGCAGCTCAACCCTGGCAAAGAGGTGGTGATCACGAGAAGGGCTGGCACACCAGGGGTTCTTCCTGGAAACCATGGGGGAGCCAAGAGCACACAGGCCTGTGAGTCCAGAGCCACTTGGGAACGGTGAAGTGATGGCCTATCACCATCTCCTTGAGAAGGACATTGTGATCCTGTGCACAAAGAGAGGGTTACGCATGGGGAAATTCACCAAGGCACAGTTAATCGTGCAGTTGGAGGAGAAGCACCGCTCTGAGGAGCAGATTCCTGGCCCAGATGGGGCTACAAGAGGATCTGAGAGCAGCTGGAGCATCAGCCAGGCATCCCCGGGAGTCTGGTCCCCAATCAGACGAGGGTCTTCACGATTGGGTTCCCCATCAGGAGATTGGAGACGGATGGGATGGGAGCAGAGCCCGAGAGAGCGAGAGGACCGTGAGAGAGAGCAAGAGCCCGAGGAAAAGCTGCAGGAGAAGCAGCAGCAGCGTGGAGTGGTGATGCTGGAGCAGAGAGACATAGGGGGCTGCCCAGGGGTCAGTGGGAAAACACGCCTGCGGGGGCGAGACCCTGGGACAGAGAGAACTGTGGTGGTGCAGCCGCAGATGCTGAGGGACTGTGGGACCTGGGTGAAGTTACCTGGGGTGAAGCCCCTCGCCCTGCCTATGGCCCGGATCCCTGTGCAGACCCAGGAGGGGTCTGGCTGGCTGGTCGTTGGGGTTCTCCAGGATATCGGCTGGGAGGCCCTGTTGGGGGGTGACTGTCTCCCCATGGGACAGGATCCAGGCCCCGCTCCTGTAACGGCCGAGGGTTTGAATTCAAATCCAGGGAACCAATTGGCTAGGATGGAAATGGTCAGTGAAAATGCAAATAACCTGGCTGGCAGGGGGGAGGGACTGCTGGGCTCAGGATACCTGCCCACCTATAACCAGACTCCTGGGGCTGAGTGGGAGGGAGAGATGCTTCCCGCCCCCGTGCACACCGGAGAGGGGGCTCACGCTGGCTCTGATGCTGTGACCAGAGCAGAGAGCTCGCTGCCTGCCCCCACTGGGACAGCAAGGGCAGCGCTGAGCACGGGGGGAGCTGAGACCCCAGCTGAGTGGGGGGACACTCAGGCAGGGCAGGTCAGCTGCCAAACAGGTTTGCCTGGTCCAGACGTGCTGCTGGGAAGTGATTACACAGCAGGAATGGAGCTACCAGAGACAGGGCTCAGGGGGGCTGTGACCCCAGGCCCAGCCAGTGAGAGGGAGCAGGTCCCATTCCCTGCCCCAGCCGCTGAATCCCAGACCGAGCTGCAGAGGGATCCCTCCTTGGAGAAGCTGAGGGAACTTGCTGGCCACAGTGCTGCAAACCCCCTTGGGGAAGGCTGCAGGGACAGAGTCCTGCAGGAGAAGGGATTCCTGTACCGGGAATGGGCTCCCCAAGGGGAAGTAGAACTGGCGGGAATCGGGAGGCAGCTGGTGGTGCCCCAGGAATCCACAGGGTTCTTCCCTTTCGAGCTGCTGGATGGGAGGAGAGTGAGGGGACCCCTGGACCTGAAGGGGGAGGATTGGATGGAGAAGGGGGAAGACCCCCTGGGGGATCTCTTCCCTGAGGTGGGACCCAATCTCTCCATGAGGTGTTCCCTGTTCAGAGTCACTGGGAGAGCAGCCCAGAACCTGGAGAGAGAGGTCAGGGACATGCTGGCTTTAGATGGGATCCAGCCATTTTACAGCCCATCGGCCTCACCCATGATCCCCAAGTGAGACAGGATGATCTGGTTTTATGGGGGCTATCAGAAGCTTAAAGCCATCACAGTGTCCGATGCCGACCCCATGCCTAGGCCTGGGGAGATTCTAGACAAGCTGAGGGAGATGGAGAACTTGGCCCTGGCAGACACTGATAACGTGCATCTTTAGCCAGACCTGGGAGGAACAGGTGTCCCAGGTGAAGAGGGGGCTGGGCTGCCTCAAGGAGGTGGGACTGACGTTAAAAGCTGGAAAGTGCAAGGGGGGACGGCAGAGGTGTTGTGTCTGGGCCACAAAGTGGGGAGCGGCTGCCCAAGCCCAGAGCTGGCAAAGGCCAAGATGGGGGCTTTTAAGTGCTGGGAGAAGACCCCGTCCCAGTTTGGACCCCAGAGGCATTGGGGTAGCAAAAGGGTTCAAGCCGCATAAACCTTCCCACATGCGGCCTGCAAGTGCCATCAAGCACACCCGACCTAAGGGAGGGTGTGAGACTGGACTGTCCTGGTGTAACTCACACCAAGGGATGGGAGAGATGCTGGGGCATCCATGGGAACCTTGGTGGGTTCGAACTTCCCCAGGTCACTGGCTGGAGTGACCTCGCTCAGTTCGGTCTGGAAGGGGGGAGAGATGTGACGAACTGTGAAAGTTCTTAATGTTTTCTCTGAGTACTGTGTTGGTGCCTCAGTGTCCCCATGGCAGTTCTTAAGTATCTGGCAGAGCCAAGGGCCAGTGCACCTAAATGCCTGACACTCTGTCTCCTAGCAACCGATGGCCTGGGCCCCTCCCCTGCAAAGGTGCCAGCTGAAGGTGTTGGAGATAAAGGGATCAGGTGACCTCCTGGCCCGGGAAAGGGGCTGAGGAGAGAGGAGGGGCTGGGAGGGGTTGTTAGTCTGGAGCTGGCTGAGGGCAGACATGGGGGTCTGGCTCACTGCCCCCCAGAATGGACCCGGCCGAGGGGTCCGGTTCTCTGTACCTACAAGCTCTGTTTTAGACCCTGTTCCTGTCATCAAATAAACCTCTGTTTTACTGGCTGGCTGAGAGTCACGTCTGACTGCAAAGTGGGGGTGCAGGACCCTGTGGCCCCCCAGGACCCCGCTGGGGCGGGCTCGCTGTGGGAAGCGCACGGAGGGGCAGAGGATGCTGAATGCTCCAAGGAGAGACCCAGGAGGTGAAGCCGTGGGAGCTTCTTGCCCTGAACAAGTCTGCTCCAAGGGAGAGGAGGCTCCCCAAAGTCCTGAGTGGCTTGGTGGGGAGGAGTTCCAGAGCATCACCCAGTGACTCCGTGACACGGCTCCAGCTGGTGGGAGCCAGCGAGGGGCATCCTGGCTCTCCGGAAAACACCTGCTCGTAACCCAGCCACCCGCGCTGATCTCTGCTCACCCGGGTGGGCTGGGGAGTCTGGGGAGGGGCTGGCTGGTGGGTCTCACCCACATGCTCAGGGTCTAACTTATAGACAGATTTGGGGTCAGGAAGGAATTTTCCCACAGTTCAGATGGCAGAGACCCTGGTGGGGGGGGGGAGTGGGGTGTTTCGCCTTCCCCTGCAGCCTGGGACACGGGTCACAGCAGGTTTAAACTAGGGTCAATGATGGAGTCTCTGTAACTGTAAGTCTTTAACCCACGGTTTGAGGGCGTCAGTGACTCAGCCAGAGCTCAGGGTCTGTGACAGGAGCGGGTGGGTGAGGTTCTGTGGCCTGCGATCTGCAGGGATCAGACTAGATTATCTTGATGGTCTCTTGAGGCCTTAAAGTCTATGAGTCTATGAGCAAGAGGCCTGGGAGTCAGGATGTTACCTGCACAAAATTCTCTCTCACTCACACACTCTAGGGGCTCCCACCCTCACCTGGTCCTAGGGCTCAGGTGTAACCCTCTGAATTTAGGCACCCACCCACCCCTGCCCTGCTGTGGGCTCAGGCATAACCTTACCCTCTGCCGGTGTGCGGGGGCTTTCACCAGTGGAAAAGCCTCGCACAGTAATAGCCCGATCCTCTATTTGTTCCCAATCCCCGCAAACAGACGCACACGCTGCACACACAGTGCTCACCTCTCCCAATAAGACACGTGAACTTTCCTGCTGGCCAGTCAGGATCAGGTCCACGTGGGGAGCTCCAGTCTCTGTGTGGTGATCTTGGGGGCCGCATCCTGGAGTTGGTTCCAAAGAACTTCCAATTTTGACCCTAGTTTGTAGAGTGAAACTTGAGTTCTGCTGAGCTGCACCTTAACTAGCCATTTTACTAAAATGTTACTAACCAACCCTAACATAGTGTAGTGTAATTCTCTAACCAGTCCTACCCCACCGCCTTCACTGATTTACACCCAGCAAAATTAATTATACAGTGACAGAAACAATCAAAGAACCAGACAAATCACACAGACAAACAATAGGGAAGAGGGGACAATAATGGTAGAACAATAAAGACATGAGGATTTCAGAACCACAGCTATTGATAAGTGGTCTCATGTCAGACAGACACCATCAAACTAAGGCCATGGCTACACTGCAGAGTTGCAGCGCTGGTGGTGGGTTTACAGCGCTGCAACTTACTCTGTGTCCTCATCTGCAAGGCACATCCAGCGCTGCCACTCCCTGGCTGCAGCGTTGCAGCGCTGGCTGTACACCTGCTCTGCCTGGGGTATAAGGATTGCAGTGCTGGTGATGCAGCGCTGCTCCGCAAGTGTGGCCACCAAAAGCGCTGTAATTGGCCTCCAGAGTATTAGGAGGTATCCCAGAATGCCTGCTCACAACAAACCGGAAGAGTGGCTGGGCTCCACAGAGCTGCTTATCTAAAAAACAAACACAGCTCCTGTTTGCTGAGCGGAGGCAGGCAGGGGGATTGCTTTGGAATTTCACAGCTGTTTGCTTGAGGAGAGAAGCCACAGGGCGGAGGGGGTGGGGGGAGTCCGTGTTGGAGCTCGCAGTGCATAATTTGCATTTAGTGAATAAGAGAGGGGTGGGGGAAGGGGTCGAAACTTTTAAATTGATTGCAGGTTGGTGCTGTGTATGTTCCAGTCCTTAGAACTTGCAAGGCAGGGAGCTGACAGCTCCAAAAATCCACTCTCTCTCTCTCCCCCACGCTCCCCCTCAGCCCCCTCTTTTGAAAAGCAGGTTGCAGTCACTTGAATGCTGGGATAGCTGCCCACAATGCACCACTCCCAACAGCGCTGCAAATGCTGCAAATGCAGCCACACTGCAGCGCTGGTAGCTGTCAGTGTGGCCACACTGCAGCGCTTTCCCTACACAGCTGTACCTCCCAGCGCTGTAGAGCTGTAAGTGTAGCCACAGCCTAAGTTTTCTTTAGCTGTCTTAAGATCTGTTTCTGTATCTGGTGATAGTGGGGGCCATTAGGATGAGGTCTCCCTCCTAACAGCCGAATATGACACCGTTTTAATGTAAGTTAGATGGAATGTGAGGATGTGACTTCCTGCTTCTCCACGCTTGGCTGCTCTTTCAGTCTGGCTGGAGACGAAGGCCATAGGCTTTAGGCCTGGCAATATGGTTGCAGACAAAGGCCTGACCCTTACAGTCCACTCCTTAATGACACTTTTACCAAAGCTGTCATTGCTATTCCAGGAGTCCAATGCTGAGACCTGCCAAGCTTGGGTTTCCCTCCTGGGTATAATTAACAAGGGCCTTATTTGACTTTGCATGGCAGCTTCCTGTAGTCTTCGGACCGTTCTCTTCACCCAGCCAAAGCTATTACGCTTGCTAATAAAGCCAATTGGATTCCAATGATCACCACAATGAGGGGAACCATGATATTTAGCACACCCGTTGCAGAAGGTAACAACCCCAGTAGTGTCTCGCACCAGGAGCGATGTCCTGCATCTGCAACAGTTTTTACTCTGAGCGATTTCTGCATGATCACGTTGTACTTCAATACGTATTTGTTCTCCTGTCTGTGCAATACGCAGTTAATGCGAATGTAACATGGGATGGTGTGGCATTATCTGATTGTAATGTGAACGCACAGATCATTGCTGCAACCACTGTTCTACATTTGCAACAAATCTTGTACAATATAGGCTAAGACAGACATCTATGAAAAGGTCGTGATTGGCTGGTGATGACGATGCTCTCTGGGTGCATGTATCGCTTTTGTATTTGCAGTTATGAGTATTGGCTCTGTACCTGATTTCAAACGTTTGAATCCTGGGGCAACGCCCACAAAGTATTTAGCCAGCAAGTCTTGGCGGGACAATTCAAGTTGATTAGCAGAACTTGACTGACAATGGGCCTTGGAAGATGCCAAACCACATCTGATGATCCTTCCTATGAACGTTCAAACTAGCACGTGGCCAGTGGCGTCTACCTGTAAAGAACTGAGTCACGCATGGACAGGTGATGTGCCCATGTGATGGCTTATGTGACTCGAAACCACCTTGTTACTGTGATTTTGCACAGAGAGAACAAAGTATTTCTCTGCCCTGGGCAGAAACTATATAAGGCCTTAAGAATGTCTCCATTTTGGCTTCAGTCCTGGTTCCGATCTCTGGAGGAACTTTGCTACAAACTGAAGCTTTAAACAAAGGCCTGAATGACCCATCCCAGCTGGGGCTGTTCCAGAGACTTGACTTAAGCTAGCAGTTTATTCCATCAAGCCTGAAACAAGCCTGAACCAAGGACTTTGCAATTGTTGTATGTATTTGATTCCTTCAACCAATTTTACTTTTTCTTTCTTTCTTTCTTTCCTTCTGGATAAACCTTTATATTTTAGATTCTAAAGGATTGGCTACAGAGTGATTTTTGGGTAAGATCTAAGTTATATATTGACCTGGGATGTGGCTGGTCCTTTGGAATCAGAAGAACCTTTTACTGGGGCCACTGGTTTTCATAACCACTCATCCCCACAGGGAGCGGTGCTGGTGGTGATACAGGGAAACAGGAGTGTCTGAGGGAATTGCTTGTGTGACTTCTTGTTAGCCAGTGGGGTGAGACCGAAGTTCTCTTTTGGGCTGGTTTGGGATACCTTGTAAGCAAAGGATCCCCAGCCTCGTGGGCTGTGACTGCCGTTTTTTCAGCAATTTGCCCTGAATTGGTGCTCTCAGCAGTGTCTCACCAAGGCCCCCCTTGTTACAGATGGATGAACAATTTGCTTATCATGGTCATATTCATGCCTAAGGTTACAGGCGTTACATTGTGATACAATGGTGGTTTAAACTTCAAGTAGTTTACAGTCCATACAGGTACATAATATTCAAAATCACAACGTTTAATCTTTGTAATGTTACAAAAACATCTATTGAGTAAATAAGTCATAAAATACAATTCCTCATCCTCTACTTCTACCGTTGGACCATGACCCCTAACCCAAACACATCCCCTTCCTGCATATACAACAGCTGACTTTTGTTCAGTGAGTATCTCAAACATGCATCTTTGGGTTCCTTTGTCTTTAACACAGAAACATTCATCTCGTTCTTGTACATTTTCATCCTAACACACATCCCAGATTTCCGTGGGCTCCCCACTGAAACGTGTCAATCGTTTTCCGTTGTTGGTTTTCTTTATATGCCCAGGAATGATGATCAGATTCAGTGGAACACAGAACCAGATTTTTTCGTTAGCTGGATTCCCACAGGTACCCCTGGATCTATATCAGTAGCTAGGCTGGGGTGTACGGTTACTACATGTGCTTGTAGAACCATTTGATCTTTATTTAGGGTAAAATGTACAGATTTCCGCCACACCATTAGTTGTCTCTCCCTTTCTGCAACATGTTCTCACAACTTTTTTATTTCCAAAGGCAGATTTCCTGGCCTGCCTTCCCAGAGTATTTGAATGACCAGTTGCTGACTCAGTTCCTGGGCCTGTGCACAGGCTAATGCTAGAGACACATTTTCTTGTATTGATTCCATAGTCCTTGCTAACAGTAACGAATCCTTTTCCCCTCGTTGTTGCCAGACTGGCCGTATGTTAGAAAACAATTGTTGCCCCATTCCTAACTTTGACAAGGATGCACTGATGGGCTTTCCCGATTCTTGTGTTTCAGCTGTAACATAATTGAGTGTGTTTGCCCATACCTCGATGTTAGGGTCTGGCTACACTTCCAGCTGTATAGCGCTACCGTGGCAGCGCTCCTACAGCAGCGCCTTAAAGTGCGAGTGTGGTCACAGGACCAGCGCCGGGAGAGAGCTCTCCCAGGGATGAGCTCCCAGCGCTGGGATGCTGTTTACACTGGTGCTTTGCAGCTCTGTAACTTGCTGCGCTCAGGGGTGTGTTTTTTCACACCCCTGAGCAAGAAAGTTGCAGCGCTGTAAAGCGCCAGTGTAGCCACGGCCTTAGTAGCATCCAGTGCTCCAACTCCTAATCCAGTTCCACCCAAAACACTCCTTCGGGTTCTCTTCCTTATGGACTTTTCAATACACCATTATTTTAACCATGCTGCCCACCCCGATGGAGAGTTTGTACATTCGGGGCGCATTGAGGTACGATCTTGGACACATTTACCCCCATCACGTCCAGCTCAGTTTGCTTTTGAGATGCTATTGGTGATATAATAATTTGTTCCTATGATCCAAGTTTACCACATATGGTCCATTTAATGGGTGTTGTCTTGGGTTTCGCATATCAGGATCCATGGCAATTATTTTAAACTGTACTTTTACCCAGATGTTTTGCAATACATATTCACCTAGTTGGGCAGGGATAATATAGAAATTAGTCAGACACTGATATTGTAATTGAACTTTAGGTGGTTTTTAGTACATTCACTGCCCTGAGTTTCTTTAATCCATCCTGGGGGTCCCAGTTCCCCTGTATCCCAGATATCCCCCTGCCAAGGTGTGTTGGGGCAGTTTCCTGATGTTTGCAATTGCTGCCCTGAGGGAATAGTCAGTGTGCTCAGCCTTGAGTCCTAGATTTCAAGCAGGTGAGGCTCATTAAACCCCAATAACATTCTACTGTCAATGTCCCTCATTGTGGGGTGTCTGCGAAGAGTTGTGGTGATTGCAACAAACCTGTGGCCCAGGAGTTTCTTACAGCCCTTCCCATGGCGCTGCCTCTGCCAGCCGGCCAGCAGGGATGTGCGTAAGGAGGGAGTATCATAACCTAGTCCCAGATTTGGACCTTAGCGTCCAAAATATGGGGGTTAGCATGAAAATCTCCACGCTTAGTTACCAGCTTGGACCTGGTAAAGCTGCCACCACGCAAAAAATTAGAGTGTTTTGGGGCACTCTGGTCCCCCCAAAAACCTTCCCTGGGGACCCCAAGACCCAAATCCCTTGAGTCTCACAACAAAGGGAAATAAACCTTTTCCCTTCCCCCCTCCAGGTGTTCCTGGAGAGAGACACAGAAGCAAACTCCGTGAATCTAAACAGAGGGATTCCACCCTCCCCGTTCCCAGCCTTGGAAAACAGAAGTACCGAGAGTTAATCTCTCTTGCCCCCTCACCCAGAGGGAATGCAAAGTCAGGCTAGTAAACCTAACACACACAGATTTCCCCCTGACTTCTTCCTCCCACCAATTCCCTGGTGAGTTGCAGACTCAATTCCCTGGAGTTCCCCACTAAAGAAAAACTCCAACAGGTCTTAAAAAGAAAGCTTTATATAAAAAGAAAGAAAAGTACATAAAAATGGTCTCTCTGTATTAAGGTGACACAATACAGGGTCAATTGCTTAAACGAAATATGAATAAACAGCCTTATTCAAAAAGAATACAATTTAAAGCACTCCAGCAACTATACCTATGTAAATACAAAAGAAAATATATAAATCACTATCTGATCTTTGTACTCACAACTTGGAAACAGAAGATTAGAAAGCAGGAAATAGAAATCACTCCTCATAGCCGAGAGAGCATACAGGCAGACAGAAGACCCAAGAACAAAGGACCCACACACAAAACTCCCTCCACCCAGATCTGAAAAAGTCTGGTTTCCTGATTGGTCCTCTGGTCAGGTGTTTCAGGAACTTCTTTCTAGGTGTAAGAGGCATTAACCCTTAGCTATCTGTTTGTGATAGGGAGACACCCACTAGGGGGCAGCATGGGCCAGAACGCGGGGTGGGGGTGGCTGGGAGCCAGGGCTGTGTGCATGGGGGTAAATCCCCCTTCTCTGGGGCTCTGTTCCCAGCTGTAACGTGGGGGGACCCAATCCCACCTTTGTCCTGTCGTCAGGATCCTGCAGGCAGAGCGTGTGAGTCTGGGCAGAGCCTTTATGCTAAACCTGGACAGTCACGTGCTGTCCCTGTGGGTTCCCACTCGTGGGTCGCTCGCGCTCCACACGCCTGGGACCAGGGGTTTCTACCCGGCAGCGTCCACTGCTCTGTCTGCGCAGTCACTCACCTGGTGCGACGACCAAGCCAGTGACCCCCTTGGCCATTGCTGAGTAACGGGCTCCCGGCTGTCTCCAGGCAGAGGGTGTGGAGCAGGATGGTGTGTTGGCAACACTGCTCTGTGGGGTGGTGCAGAACTGGAACAGATGGACCCCTCTGTGTGTGCCACACGTTTCCCCTGGGTGGGAAAGGGGGAGTGACCCCCACCCTGTCCTCCTGGGGATTAGGCTCCTGTCCCTTTAGCCTCACCATGGCCCACACCTGCTTGCGACTGCCTGCACAGATGTGGTCAGCAGTGCTTGACTTCACCTGTGGACCTGCAAGCGTGGCTGGCCGCGGTCGGTATCACCAGCAGGCAGGGCCTTGGACTGAGTGGTCACGGGGCCAAGACACGTCCTTTTGGCCCTAGACTGGTGGCTGGATCCCAAGTCAGCGCTGCAGGGAGCTCCCTTCGCGACCCTGTTGCTCACCCTGGTCGCAGATGTGTTGGATCTGGGCTGGGGAGCCCACTTGGGTGAGCTCAACACTAAGGGCCGATGGTTGTAACACGACCTGGCCCTTTATATCAACGTCCGGGAGCTCAGAGTGGTTCCCCTGCCCTGCCAGGTGTTCTTGCCCCAGTGGAAGGGCCGGGGGATGCAGGGCTTGATGGACAATACAGCCATGGTGTGTTACATTAACAGGCAGGGTGGGGCCAAGGCTTCGGCCCGGTGTTGGGAGGTGCTCAGCCATTCGCCTGGTACCTGCCCCCCTGCTTGGCACCAGAAACATCCTGGTGGATCCCCTCAGCAGAGCCCTGTTGTCTCCCCACGAGGGTTCACTCCATCTGGAGGTATCAGCCTCATTTCCCGCAGGTGGGGGACTCTCCAGGTGGACTTGTTCACATCCCAGCAGAACAGGAAGTGCCCTGGGTTCTGGTCTGTGCAGGGCAGGGACAAGGGCTCTGTGTCAGACGCCTTCCTGATCCCGTGCTCAGGGACGCTGACGTTCGCCTTCCCGCCGGTGCTGCTGCTCCACAGGGGCCTGCTAAGGGTGAAGCGGGACAAAGCGACTGTCACCCCATAGCCCCGGCGTGGCCTTGCCAGCACTGGTCTGTCAGCGGCCAGCCCCTACAGCTGCCTCTTCAGCTGGACTGGCTATCCCAGAGCTCCGGGAACCTGCTGCACCGAACCTGGCACTGCTGCCTGACAGCCTAGCTGCTGCGTGGCTGTCTGGACGAACAGGTGTCTCTCCGCTGGTGTCCAACTGGTCCTGCTGACCAGCAGAAAACCCTCCACCAGCTCTGCCTACGTGGGGAAGGGGAAGCAGTTCACATGCTGGGCCTCGGACTGACAAATTCAGGTTGAAGAGGCCCCATTGCAGGACGTTCTGGGCTATTTGCTGCACCTTAAACTCCAGGGCCAGTTGCTCTCTTCGGTCAAGGTCCACCTGGCGGCCATTTCAGCATTCCACCCTCCATTTCACAGCAAGTCGGTCTTCGTCCGTCCCATGACGGCGCAGTTCCTGAAAGGTCTGGAACACCTTTACCTGCACTTCCGGGAGCTGGTCCCCCCGTGGGATCTGAATCTGGTGCTGTCGAGGCTCATGGGTCCCCCTGTCAAACATTTGGCTTCCTGCTCCCTCCTGCTTCTCTCCTGGAAGGTCTCCTTGGTCGCTATAACCTCAGCCCACAGGGTGTCCCAGCCGGGTGCTCACGTCAGAGCCACCTTATACGGTCTTCTATATTGACACGGTCCAGCTGTGTCTGCACCCGCCTTTCTGCCCAAGGTCGTCTCCCTGTTCCATACTGGTCAAGACATTTACTTACCGGTCTTCTGCCCAAAGCCTCATGCAATGGAGGAGGAACGCAGGCAGCATCCCTGGACGTCAGACGGCAGCTGGCCTCCTGCATGGATAGAACAAAGCCATTCTGTAAGTCAACGCCATTGTTTGTCGCTGCTGCAGACAGGATGAAGGGTTGCCCTTTGTCTACCCAGAGAGTCTCATCCTGGATTACGGCCTCCATCCCCTCCTGTTACGAGCTAGCAAAGGTCCCCCTGCCAGCGATCGTGACGGCTCACTCAGCTAGGGCACAGGGGCCTATCCAAGAAACCTGTCGGGCTGCTACCTGGTCACCCATCCTCACAGTCGCTTTGCACTAAGCACTGACCCAGTGAGCTCGAGGTGATGCTGGTTTCGGCAGAGCAATTCTCCAATCGGTAAGACTGAACTCCGAGCCCACCTCCGTGGAGTCTGCTTGTGCGTCCCCTAGAATGGAATCCACATTAGCAAGCGCTCGACGAAAAGCCGGTTCCCTGCCTCTCGTAAGTGGTGTTCTTCAAGGTGTGTTGCTCACGTCCCTTCCTTTACGCGCCCGCCTGCCCCTCTGTCGGAGCTGCCGGCGAGAAGGATCCGAGCAGGCGCAGGGCCGGCAGCGCCTGATATACCAGCGCATGAGCACGGGGCTCCACAGGGCACCAGAGCCGGCCTGGGGATACTGCTAAGGCAGAAATCTCTGCCACCAGCGCACGTGGGCGCGCACCTAGAATGGAAGGGACGTGAGCAGCCCGGCTCGAAGAACGTTGGTTGGTAACCGGGTTTGGGGGGTGGAGGGGTTGGTGCAGACTCAGCCTAGCTGGTCACAGGGATTTTGCCCTTGAAATCCCAGCGCTGTCGGTCCAGGGGCGCAGGCCGGCTGAGCTGCATTGTTCAGAGCGAGTTTGTCACACCCCGGAGCGCTGCAGCTCCCTTGACCAAGTGTTTGGTGCAGACCAGGCCTGGCTGGTCTCGGAGCCCTTTGCCCGTCAATGTCTGTGACCGGGCCCTGCAGGGGCCCCGACCGACCCCCCCACCCCTCCCCAGCCTGCCCCTGGCGCTTCCACTGCGGCTGCTGTTCCTGCCTTGCCCTGCAGAGGGCGCCCTCCCCTTTCCCATAGGGCAGGGGTTGGGCTGGCTCTGGGCTGGGGGGTCCATGTGTGGGGCTGCTGGCTCTTGCCTTGGGGTCTCTGGGTCTCCCGAGGCTCAGGTGGGAAGAAAGCCTGGACTTGTTCTGTTCAGCACTTGGGGAAACAGTTTGGTACAGTTGCTATTTGGAGCACTCTCAAAACCATCTCTTCTGCCCCGAATCCAGCTCTGCTCCCCTACCACCACTCACTGGCCCCCATCCATCCCTGCCCCTGCTCCCCACTCTGCCCCCTGTCCGGCTCTGCTCCCCAGCCAGCCTTGATCTCCTGTCGCTGCCCCACGTCTCCCCTCGCTGCCTCTGCTCCCCAGGAGTGAGCTGCCATCACAGCCTCAGCAGGCCCTGCCGCTGGCAGCAGCACCCGAGGTGCGGAAAGCTGCTGCAGCCCAGAACAGCTGCGGGGTGTCTGCAAAGAGTTGTGGTGATTGCAACCAAAGTGTGGGCCGGGAGTTCCTTACAGCCCTTCCCGTGGCGCTGCCTCTGCCCGCCGGCCAGCAGGGACGTGTGTAAGGAGGGAGACACCCACTAGGGGCAGCCGGGGTGGGGGTGGCTGGGAGCCAGGACTCCTGGGTTCTGCTCCCACCTTTGCCACTAGTTTGATGTGTCATCTTGGGCGAATCCCCGACTCTGCCCAGGGCTCCATTCCCAGCTGTAACGTGGGGAGGGGGATCTTACCTTTGTCCTGCGGGCAGAGTCCTGGGTCTGGGCAGCACCCGGCACAACACAGCCTGCTGTCAGCTGGGGTCTGTACAGCCCCTGGCAGGGGGACTGGCTGGCTCGGGCGGGGGCATGACGACTGGGACATGAGGCCTTTCCCCTCAGGAGAGCCCCAGCTCCGGCACTGTCTGGCCCAAGGGGTTGAGGATCGGGATGGGTTGATTCTTCAAGTGCTTGTTCATGTCCAGTCCCAGTCAGGTGTGTGCGCTGCGTGCCCCAGTGCTGGGCATTTCTGCCCCCCACCCCCTTGTGGGATCCATAGGGCTGGCTCTAGGGCCTCTCCTGCACCAGTATAAGGGGCCCCACACACTCTGCCCCCTTCCAGCTCCTTCCTACCCCCTGTGGCTGTCACTGGAACAGTCTCTCGCTCTGGCAGCTTCCTCCCAATGGTCATTGCTGGACTGTTGGGAAGAGCTGATAGTTGTCAATAGTTAGTCCCTAAAAAGAGACCTTGTTCCCAGGCTGGGGCAGGCCCCAGTGTCCAGGCCTCAAATCCACAGTACTTGTCAGAGTGGTCTGGGGGAGACTCATGGACAGGCCACATGCAGGATCTGCCAGAGTTTCAGGCCCTGCATGTAAAGGGACAGGGACATTCAACTGATGTGACCCGTGTCAGGCCATTCGCCTTCCCATCAAAGGCCCTGCCTACGAGCAGCGTCTCACCCAGGAGCTGCCGGCCCTGCTGCGGGTTGGGGCGGTGGAGGTGACGCCCCCGGCGCGGAGAGCAAAGGGATCCTACTCCTGCTGTTTCCTTGTTCCAAGGCAAAGGGGTGTCTACGGCCAACCCTAGACCTGCATCGACTCACCACGTCGCTCAAGAAAGTGAGATTCCGCCCCGTCTCCCTGGCCTCCATCATCCCCCCTAGATCCAGGGACTGGGACACCACCCTCGATTTGAAGGGCACGTGTTTTCATATCTCCATTTTCTTGGCACACAAGCCCTTCCTCGGGTTTGTGGTGGGCCACGCTGCGCTTCCCTTGGGCCTTTTGGTGGCCCCGCGAGGCTTCACACCGTGCAGGGCATTGATCACAGCCCACTCAGATCTACCCGTACCTGGACGAGCAGGTGATAAAGGGCGATGCGAAAGGTCACATCCGGCACAGCGTCTCGGTGGTACAAGGCATGTGCAGGGCATTGGGCCTCTTAATCAATGAACAAAGTCCACGTGGGTCCTGGTACAGAGAACAGAATTCACAGGGGTGCCACTCGAGGCATCACAGGTCAGGCCCTTCCTGCCAGAGGCCAGGTTCAAGGCCGTGACAAACATAATCAATGGAACCGAATGGACATGAGCAGGCACTCGAAGAAGAAAATGCGGTTCCCTGCCTCTCATAACTTGTTCTTCCAGATGTGTTGCTCACGTCCATAGGCGCCAACTCCATGGATGCTCCTTGGCTGGAGCACCCAAGGGGAAAAATTGGTGGGTGCAGCCAAGCTCCCTGCCCCAGCTCACCTCGCCTCTTCCCCTGAACGCGCCACGTACCTGCTTCTCCTCCCAGCGCTTGCCACCATGAAACAGCTGTTTCAGGATGTAACAAGCTGCAGCGGGGAGCAGGAATGAGGCATGCTCAGGGGAGGAGGTGGGGAAGGGGTTGGAATGGGGGCAGGGAAGGGGTGGAGTCGAGGTGGGGGGGTCAAGCACCCACCAGTGCCAAGAGCTTATGTTTATGTCCATTGCGTAACCCACCCTCCTTCCCCCCTGTTGGAGATCGGGAAGAAGGAACTGAGGGTGCAGGGCCAGTGGTATCTCATTTACTGGTGCATGAACACAACGCTCCAGGAGGCATGAGAGTCGGCCCGACAGGTACCACTGGGAGACAAATCTCTGGCAATGGTGCAGCCTGTGCATCCATCTGACATGGAATGGACGTGAGGAACACACCTTGAAAAACAACAGTTACGAAAGCTGTTTTTTGTCATTAGTTGCAAACCCTTAAAACATGTTAATTGGTAACTTGCTGTAGCCTGTATGCTAAATCTGGACAGTCACGTGCTGTCCCTGTGTACCCCCCACCATCGATCACCTGCGCTCCGTGCCCCTGAGACGGGCGGGTTCTAGCCAGCATCTCCGTGCCTGCGCAGTCGCTCGCCTGGTGCTCCGAACCGAGAGGCTCAGGTGTGGCCCAGACCAGTGGCTCTCCAGGGCATGTCGTGGCTGCCTGGCCTGAGGCACCGTACTCTGTGTCCGGTGCTGCCTTCACATCCTCTCTTTCCAGCAGCTGTGAATACGGCTGTATTTGTACGTGGTTACTGGTGTTCTTGGCTTTAGTACTCACTGTCTAGGTAATTGAGTGTCTGCTCAGCTGGGGGGCTTCTCCCTGCGGAGCAGGACTCTGCCCAGAGTCCCGGGGTTTAAGAGCTGTGTCTTCTCCCCCCCCCCCATCAGCTGTGAACACAGCACTCCCTCTGCAGCCCCAGGGAGACTCACAGCACCAGCGAGTGCAGCATGTGTCCCTCCCTCCCCAACCTGGGAGGCCCCAGATCTCTGCCTGAGAGACTCCAGGTCGGGGACCCCCCTGTACAACAGCCTCAGGCTGCGAGCAGGGCCCAGTTCTGGTCAAAACCGCTGAGCCTACAAAACCACAGCCACAAGCCTTGCCAGAGCAAGGGGTGTCTTGTGGGTGCAGGGCATGTCCCCAATCCGCCTGTCACAGAGCAGATCCCTCCGCCAGAGCAAGGGGTGTCTTGTGGGTGCAGGGCATGTCCCCAATCCGCCTGTCACAGAGCAGATCCCTCTGCCAGAGCAAGGGGTGTCTTGTGGGTGCAGGGCATGTCCCCAATCCGCCTGTCACAGAGCAGATCCCTCCGCCAGAGCAAGGGGTGTCTTGTGGGTGCAGGGCATGTCCCCAATCCGCCTGTCACAGAGCAGATCCCTCTGCCAGAGCAAGGGGTGTCTTGTGGGTGCAGGGCATGTCCCCAATCCGCCTGTCACAGAGCAGATCCCTCTGCCACTCGGCCCAGGTCTGGTGGGGCCTCGGGCGGGGCTCCGCCCAGCAGGGAAAGAGAGAGGGTGTGGTTGTACTCAGCCCAACTGGGAGCAGCACATGGCCTCCCCTTGGACAGCCCAACGTGTTCCAGGAGGGACCTGCCGCCTCCCTGCCCTCGGTCACCCCAGATCTGCAGTCCTGACCCTGGAACTCTGCCAGCTCCGAGAGGGGCTGAAACCTTCCCAGCAGCTGAGGACCTTTCTGCCTCCCTGGACCTGCAGCCTCTCCTCCTCAGGCCAGAGCTGCACAGAGACGCTCCCACAGAGAGAAGGGGATTTTCCCCTACCCCTGCTCCCTCTCGAGACCGTCTCCGTGGGTGGGGCTGGTGCAATCGCAGTGGGCCTCTGGGTCTGTCCCATGGCAAACACTGGAAGGAAGTTGTGATTTTTGTTGTTGTTTGTTCAAAAGTTGCAGCCACCGTTTGTTAAAGTTGTGGTTTTGGTGTGATCACCTGAAAATCACAACTCCACCCCACGCCCAGCCCCCCTCTCCACCCCACACCCAGCCCTGCTCCCCCATCTCTGCCCCCATGCCCAGCCCCCCCCACTCCCACATCCAGCCCTGCTCCCCCATCTCTGCCCCACACCAAGCCCCTCTCTCTGCCCCACACCCAGCCCTGCTCCCCCCATCTCTGCCCCCATGCCCAGCCCCCCCCACTCCCACATCCAGCCCTTCTCCCCACTCTCTGCCCCATGCCAAGCCTCCCTCTCCACCCCACACCCAGCCTCCCTCTACCTTGTCTCCAGCCCTGCTCCACAAACACCCCCTCCAGCCAGTAACAGGTGCAGAGGCCCAGCACTAGCAGTGGCCCAGGCTCCCCCACATCCCGGTTGTGGGGGGAGGGAAGTCGTCTCCACTAAGAGTGGTTGTGGGGTGTCTGTGAAGAGTTGTGGTTATCACAACAAGACTGCAGCCCAGGATGTTCTTACAGCCTTTCCCAGGGCACAGCTGGGGCTGCTCACTGGGGGCCCTGTACAGGAATATCTCCCCCCAGTACTAAACAGGCCAGTTCTTATAATGAAAGGAACATGGGGCCCCCTGCGCTGCTCGGGGCCCTAAGCAATTGCTTGGTCGGCTAGCGCGGGCTCTGCCCCTGGCGCTGAATCCACCTCAGCTGTAATGAGGGAGACAGACGCAAGGGGGCAGCATAGGCGAGAGGGGGTGGGGTGGGGTGGGAACCAGGACTCCTGGGTTCTATCCCCCGCTCTGGAGAGGGGGAGCCTATGACAGGGGAATTGCTAATACAAGGGCACCAGAGCCTTGTAGAAGTGAGGGGGGGCATGGCCCCCTGCCCCCTCCCAGTTCCAGCACTGTTGGTGGGGGTGGGAAGAGGAGCTGAGGTTTGCTGAGGCAGAGCCCCCCCAGAATTCCCCTTGCTGAGAGTGGCAGGGTCCTGAGCCACTACCCCAGGAAGGCGAGGAGAGTCCCTCGGGGATGGGGGGGCAGAGTCTGTCTGTGGAGGGGTGGGGGCTGGCCCAAGCATGGCAGAGCTTGGGGTAGGGATGAGGGCAAAGCCACAGCTCTGAGAAGCAGATGGGGGCAGGGAGGTGCATGGGTTACCCCTCTGCCCAGATGGGAGGAGGAGAAGGGGAAGGACCCTGCAGCATGGGGGGTGGGGAGGGGCTGAGTGTCCTTCCTACCCCCAGAAGCCTCCTCCCCACTACCCTCCATTTACCTTCTCCCGCTGGAGCTTCTGACCCTGGCCATCTTGTCCTGCAGCCCCCGCCCGTCCCCCTTTCCCATGAGCTGACTGAACTGGCTGGGCTCACCCTGCAAGCGAACCCCAGCCCGGTGGTGCCCCTAGCTCATGGGTGGGCCTAGGGACTGCCTGGCCAGCTGAGGAGGGAGTGGCCGTGTCAGCGCAGGAATGGGGAGGATGACTGGGGCAGGTGTTAAGCAGCATTCAGGGGAAAAGTGGGGGGGGGGGCATGGCCTCCTTGGCGGCCTCACCTCCTTCCCCCCCCTCCCCCAGTTCCAGCACCATTGGTTAATACAGTACCAATTTCTAACAAAGATGTGTAGGGAAGTGATCCAGGAAACTACAGGCCCACTCATTTGACCCCAAATGTACACAAAGTCTTGGGACAAGTTTTGAAAGAGGAAATAGTTACAGACATAGAGGTGATTGGTGACTGGGATAAAATACAAGAGGTAGATCATGCCAGACCAACCCGGTCTCTTTCTTTGAGAGGATTACCCATTTTCTAGGCAAAGAAAATGCAGTAAATGTCATCCACTTGGATGTCAGGAAGGCATTTGAGCCAGTTCCACATGGGAAATTAGTAGTGAAACTGGAGAATTTGGGCATTAATACTAGAATGTCGAGGCTGGTGACAAACTGGGTAAAGGGAAGACTGCAACAGGTCACACTGAAAAGTGAACTGTCAGGGTGGAAGCAGCAAAGAATCCTGTGGCACCTTATAGACTAACAGACGTTTTGCAGCATGGGCTTTCGTGGGTGAATACCCACTTCGTCAGATGCATGTAGTGGAAATTTCCAGGGGCAGGTATATATATGCAGGCAAGCTAGAGATAATGAGCTAGTTCAATCAGGAGAGTATGGCATAATCTCTCACTGTGGTCTGTGTAGTATGTAGATAGCAGTGGATTTTTTACCTTTAGTCCATTTGGTATGATGTCCATCCATTTGCATTTGGAAAGGAAGATGATATCTGTCTGTATTTGTGCAAGTTTCTTCATGAGGTTGTTGATACATATACCTGCCCCTGGAAATTTCCACTACATGCATCTGAGGAAGTGGGTATTCACCCACGAAAGCTCATGCTCCAAAACGTCTGTTAGTCTATAAGGTGCCACAGGACTCTTTGCTGCTTTTACAGATCCAGACTAACACGGCTACCCCTCTGGTACTTGTCAGGGTGGAGAGAGGTTGCTAGTGGAGTTCCTCAGGGATCGGTCTTGGGACCAATCCTATTTAACATTGTCATTAATGACAAAAAGTGGGAGTGTGCTAATAATATTTGCGGATGACACAAAGTGGGCAGGTTTGGCCAATACAGAGGAGGACCAGAATATCCTGCAATAAGATCTGGGTGACCTTGTAAACTGCAGTAATAGAAGTGGGATGATCTTTAAGAGTGCAAGGTTGCGTTTAGCGACTAACAACAAGAATTTTTGCTCTAAGGTGGAGATGTATCAGTTGGAAGGGACTGAGGAGGAGAAAGACCTGAGTGTATTGATTGATCACAGGATGACTATGAGCTGTCAAAGTGATGTGGCCGTTGTCATAACTTTAGTCCCAGATTTGGACCTCAGCATCCAAAATATGGGGGTTAGCATGAAAACCTCCAAGCTTAGCTACCAGCTTGGACCTGGTACTTGCTGCCACCACCCAAAAAATTAGAGTGTTTTGGGGCACTCTGGTCCCCCTGGAAAACCTTCCCTGGGGACCCCAAGACCCAAATCCCTTGAGTCTCACAACAAAGGGAAATAATCCTTTTTCCCTTCCCCCCTCCAGGGGCTCCTGGAGAGATACACAGATACAAGCTCTGGGAATCCAAACAGAATGACTCCCCCCCTCTCCGTTCCCAGTCCTGGAAACAAAAGCACTTTCCTCTTCACCCAGAGGGAATGTAAAATCAGGCTAGCAAATCCAACACACACAGATCTCCCCCTGATTTCTTCCTCCCACCAATTCCCTGGTGAGTGCAGACTCAATTTCCCTGAAGTAAAGAAAAACTCCACCAGGTCTTAAAAGAAAGCTTTATATAAAAAAGAAAGAAAAATACATACAAATGGTCTCTCTGTATTAAGGTGACGAAATACAGGGTCAATTGCTTAAAAGAAATATGAATAAACAGCCTTATTCAAAAAGAATACAAATCAAAGCACTCCAGCACTTATATTCATGCAAATACCAAAGAAAAGAAACCATATAACTTACTATCTGATCTCTTTGTCCTTACACTTAGAAACAGAAGATTAGAAAGCAAAACTACTTCTCCAAAGCTCAGAGAAAGCAGGCAGACAGAAAACAAAGACCTTAGACACAAAATTCCCTCCACCCAAAGTTGAAAAAATCCGGTTTCCTGATTGGTCCTCTGGTCAGGTGCTTCAGGTGAAAGAGACATTAACCCTTAGCTATCTGTTTATGACACGCCCCCCAAATTGCAGACAGTGGGGAAGCTCACTGGCGGCGATTTCCTTCTAGAACTTTAAAATAAACAGATTACTACAACACATGCACCTTTACATATACTACTAAGTATATAACTAACAGACTTTTACATTTTAAGAACACTTTTTAACTACTGGATTCTGGGAAACTCTCACGGGAGAGTGCATCAGCAACTTTGTTAGAAGCTCCTGTGATGTGCTGAATTTCAAAATTAAAATCTTGGAGAGCTAAACTCCAACGAAGAAGTTTCTTGTTGTTCCCCTTGGCAGTATGAAGCCACTTTAGTGCAGCATGGTCAGTTTGTAGTTGGAACCGCCGTCCCCAAACATATGGGCGTAGCTTTTCCAGGGCGTACACAATGGCATAGCATTCCTTTTCACTGACTGACCAGTGACTTTCCCTCTCAGACAGTTTCTTGCTGAGAAACACGACAGGATGGAAGTTGTGATCTGTTGCTTCCTGCATGAGCACTGCTCCTATACCACGCTCAGATGCATCCGTGGTTACTAGGAATGACTTGTCAAAATCCGGGGCCCTGAGTACAGGGTCAGACATGAGCATCGCCTTAAGCTGGGTAAAGGCCTTTTGACACTCATCAGTCCACTTAACTGCATTTGGCTGGGTCTTTTTGGTCAGGTCGGTCAGTGGGGCAGCGATTTGGCTGTAGTGTGGAACAAATCGCCTGTAGTATCCGGCCAAGCCTAAGAAGGATTGGACCTGTTTCTTTGACCTTGGAACAGGCCACTTTTGGATAGCATCCACCTTGGCCTGTAGGGGGATTATGGTTCCTCGACCCACCTGGTGCCCCAGGTAAGTCACTCTGTTTTGGCCTATTTGACACTTTTTGGCCTTAACAGTTAGTCCTGCCTGCCTGATGCGCTCAAAGACCTTTTCTAGGTGTAGTAGGTGTTCGGGCCAGGAGTCTGAAAAAATGGCCACATCATCGAGGTAGGCAACTGCAAATTCTCCCAGTCCAGCTAGTAGACCATCTACCAGCCTCTGGAAGGTGGCGGGTGCATTTCGAAGGCCGAAAGGAAGGACATTGAATTCATACACCCCCGCATGGGTGACGAATGCTGACCTCTCCTTGGCAGGTTCATCTAGCGGTACTTGCCAGTACCCCTTGGTTAAGTCTATTGTAGAGATGAACTGGGCACGTCCCAACTTCTCCAATAGCTCATCGGTGCGTGGCATTGGATAGTTGTCCGGACAAGTTACCGCATTTAGCTTACGGTAGTCCACGCAAAAGCGTATTTCCCCATCTGGTTTGGGTACCAGAACCACTGGAGATGCCCATGCACTGGTAGATGGGCGGATTATACCCATCTGTAGCATGTTCTGGATCTCCCGTTCTATAGCAGCTTGGGCATGAGGAGACACCCGGTAGGGTGGGGTTCTGATTGGGTGAGCATTACCTGTATCAATGGAGTGGTATGCCCGTTCAGTCCGTCCTGGGATGGCTGAGAACAATGGGGCGAAGCTAGTGCACAGCTCCTTGATTTGTCGCCGCTGCAGACGTTTCAGGGTGGTTGAGAGGTTCACCTCTTCCACGCCACTGTCTTTTTTTCCGTCATAGTAGACACCGTCAGGCCACTCAGCATCATCTCCCTGGACTGTAAACTGACAAACCTGTAAGTCTCTGGAATAGAAGAGCTTGAGAGAATTAACATGGTAAACTCTAGGTTTTAGTGAGGAATTGGGAAATGCTATGAGGTAGTTCCCAGGCGCTCTTGGACCATGAATGGCCCTTCCCATGATCCTTCCATCTTATGGGCCCGTTGCGCCTTCAAGACCATAACCTGGTCTCCTACCTTGAAGGAACGTTCTCCGGCATGTCTGTCATACCAGGCCTTTTGCTCTTTCTGAGCATCCTTTAGGTTCTCTCTAGCAAGGGCTAAAGAGTGTCGGAGGGTGCTTTGTAGGTTGCTTACAAAGTCCAGAATGTTAGTTCCTGGAGAAGGCGTAAACCTCTCCCATTGCTGCTTCACCAACTGTAATGGCCCCTTAACCTCATGACCATACACAAGTTCAAACGGTGAAAGCCCTAAACTGGGATGTGGTACAGCCCTGTAGGCAAACAGCAACTGCTGCAACACTAGGTCCCAATTATTGGAGAATTCGTTGATGAATTTTCGTATCATGGCCCCCAAAGTTCCATTGAACCTTTCCACCAGGCCATTGGTTTGATGGTGGTACGGGGTGGCAACCAAGTGATTCACCCCATGCGTTTCCCACAGTTTTTCCATGGTCCCTGCCAGGAAATTAGACCCTGAATCTGTAAGGATGTCGGAGGGCCAACCTATCCTGGCAAAGATGTCTGTTAGGGCCAGGCACATAGTGTTAGCCCTGGTGTTGCCTAGAGCTACTGCTTCCGGCCATCGGGTAGCAAAGTCCACTAAAGTCAGTACGTACTGCTTTTCTCTGGGCGTCTTTTTTGGGAAAGGGCCCAGAATATCCACAGCTACTCGCTGAAATGGGACCTCAATTATGGGGAGTGGCTGGAGAGGGGCCTTGACCTGGTCTTGAGGCTTTCCCACTCTTTGGCATACCTCACAAGACCAGACATACTTGGCAACGTCCTTGCCCATCCCCTCCCAGTGGAAGGACTTCCCCAACCGGTCCTTGGTTCTGTTCACCCCAGCATGGCCACTGGGATGATCATGGGCTAAGCTTAAAAGCTTCCCCTGGTACTTAGTTGGAACCACCAACTGTTTTTGCGGCTGCCATTCTTCCTGGTGTCCACCAGAAAGAATCTCCTTGTATAAAAGTCCTTGGTCTATAACAAACCGGGATCGATTAGAAGAGCTGAGAGGCGGTGGGGTGATCCGTGCCGCCGCCCAAGCTTTCTGAAGGCTGTCATCTGCTTCCTGCTCAGTCTGGAACTGTTCCCTTGAGGCTGGGGTCACCAGTTCTTCCTCAGACTGTGGACTTGGGCTTGGTCCCTCTGGAAGCGATGTAGGTGATGGGGTTGTTTCCGTTGCTGGTGAACCGCTCTCCGCTGGTGCACCTGAGGGTATTTCAGGCTCGGGCTGAGCCTTTTGGGTATGGCTGTCTGTTGCTTCCGCCAGTTGTGACTCGCTGGCGCCCATTGGTGTTGAGTTTGAAGATGGGGTTGCAATTGCTGGTGCTGGTTGCTGTTCCAGTTCCGGGCCTGGGACTGGAGATGCTGTGGCTGTTTCAGTGGTTGGCATGGAATCCGGGTCCACTACCTCTGTCTGGGTCTCTGGTAACCCAGACGGGGCGTCTGTGGACGGTTCAGGAACAGGAATGGGTCTGGAAGCTTGCCTGGTTTGGCTGCGTGTAACCATTCCCACTCTCTTGGCCCGCTTCACCTGGTTGGCCAAGTCTTCCCCCAGTAGCATGGGGATGGAATAATTGTTATAGACTGCAAAAGTCCACATTTCTGACCAGCCTTTGTACTGGATAGGCAGTTGAGCTGTAGGCAAGTCTACAGCTTGTGACATGACGGGGTAAATTGTAACTTTGGCCTTTGGGTTGATGAATTTGGGGTCTACGAAGGATTGGTGGATAGCTGACACTTGTGCCCCCGTGTCTCTCCACGCAGTAACCTTCTTTCCGCCCACTCTCAAATTTTCCCTTCGCTCCAAGGGTATTTGAGAGGCATCCGGGCCTGGGGATCTTTGGTGTGATGGTGGTGTAATGAATTACACTCGCATGGTGTTCTTGGGACAGTTGGCCTTGATATGTCCCAGTCCATTACACTTAAAGCATCTTCCATCTGATGGGTCACTGGGCCGAGGTGAGTTACTGGAGACTGGTGAGGTGGAAGAGTAGGGTGTCTGTGGCTTAACTTGGGTGGTATGTGGGGTCTTTGGCTGTCCTCGGTTGTAGGGTTTATGGTCTGTGTGCCCCCTGGGGTATTCGTTCCCCTTGACAGTAGCTTTCTTGCTTTCTGCCACTTCCATCCATCTGGCTCCAATCTCCCCCGCCTCAGCGAGATCTTTGGGTTTTCCATCTTGTATGTACCGTGTGATGTCTTCAGGAACACCATCCAAGAACTGCTCCATTTGTATGAGGAGGTTCAGTTCTTCCAAGGTTTGAATGTTGTTTCCTGTTATCCAGGCCTCATAGTTTTTTGCAATGTAGTAGGCGTGTTTGGGAAATGACACCTCTGGTTTCCACTTTTGGGTTCTGAAGCGCCGACGGGCATGATCTGGGGTTATCCCCATTCTGTATCTGGCCTTGGTTTGAAAAAGTTTATAGTCATTCATTTGCTGCTTAGGCATTTCAGCTGCCACCTCTGCTAAAGGTCCACTGAGTTGTGGCCTTAATTCTACCATGTACTGGTCTTCGAGGATGCTGTACCCAAGACAGGCTCTTTCAAAATTTTCCAAGAAGGCCTCGGTGTCATCACCTGCCTTGTAGGTGGGAAATTTCCTGTGCTGTGGAGCAATAATTGGCGCCGGGTTGTTAGGGTTGGCTGGCACATGCAGCCCAGCTTTTGCCAAGTCCAGTTCATGTTTTCTCTGTTTTTCCTTCTCTTCATTCTCTTTTTGTTATTTTTCCATGTCTCGGCGGTGGGCCGCCTCTTTGGCTGCCTGTTCTCTTTGGTAGGCTGCCTCTCTGATCTGTTCTTCTCTTTCTCTCAGTTCCATCTCTTTTTGTTTTATTTCCAGTTGTCGCCTGTGTTCAGCTTCTCTGAATTGTTCTTCGGCTTTCCTTTTTGTCTTGGTAGACATGGTTTCTGTTTTCTTGTGTTGGGGTGCCCTCCGGTGTTTATCTTTAGAACTGCAGGTTCTTTGTTGCCTCCTGAAGTCTGCCTAGCAACAGTGCTTATTTCCTTTTCTTCCTCTAGCGTAAACTAGAAAAACCACTTTATTTGCATGTAGATAGTGCTGGTATTGACTCTCAATGGGAGTGCTATTGTGTGACAAAAGACCCTTAACAGTCTGGTAATGGCTTCTTGCTTAACATGCAAGCCACAAACTGCCAGAGAGAGCAGAAAAAAAATTCTCTTTTAAACCCAAACTGTTTCTCTCTGCTAAAAAGCCCTTAGCAGAGAAGAGAAAAAAATAATATTCCTACTGGCTTCTGGATTTTGTCTATCGCACCGCTGCCACTCATATCATACCTTTAGTCCCAGATTTGGACCTTAGCGTCCAAAATATTGGGGTTAGCATGAAAACCTCCAAGCTTAGTTACCAGCTTGGACCTGGTACTTGCTGCCACCACCCAAAAAAATTAGAGTGTTTTGGGGCACTCTGGTCCCCCTGGAAAACCTTCCCTGGGGACCCCAAGACCCAAATCCCTTGAGTCTCACAACAAAGGGAAATAATCCTTTTTCCCTTCCCCCCTCCAGGTGCTCCTGGAGAGATACACAGATACAAGCTCTGGGAATCCAAACAGAGTGACTCCCTCTCTCTGTTCCCAGTCCTGGAAACAAAAGCACTTTCCTCTTCACCCAGAGGGAATGTAAAATCAGGCTAGCAAATTCAAAACACACAGATTTCCCCCTGATTTCTTCCTCCCACCAATTCCCTGGTGAGTACAGACTCAATTTCCCTGAAGTAAAGAAAAACTCCAACAGGTCTTAAAAGAAAGCTTTATATAAAAAAGAAAGAAAAAATACATACAAATGGTCTCTCTGTATTAGATGATACAACACAGGGTTAATTGCTTAAAAGAAATATGAATAAACAGCCTTATTCAACAAGAATACAAATCAAAGCACTCCAGCACTTATATTCATGCAAATACCAAAGAAAAGAAATCATATAACTTACTATCTGATCTCTTTGTCCTTACACTTAGAAACAGAAGATTAGAAAACAGAACTACTTCTCCAAAGCTCAGAGAAAGCAGGCAGACAGAAAACAAAGACCTTAGACACAAAATTCCCTCCACCCAAAGTTGAAAAAATCCGGTTTCCTGGTTGGTCCTCTGGTCAGGTGCTTCAGGTGGAAGAGACATTAACCCTTAGCTATCTGTTTATGACAAGGGCTGGTCAGACCCTCCCCCCTCCTAGGGCAGGGACAGAGCAGGGGCCGTGGGGAGATCTCAGTGTGGGGCACCGGGGCCGGGCTGGGAGCTCCCACTCTCCCCTCCCCCGGCCGAGCCCCCGGGGTGGGACAGACCCCAACCCCTCGCAGTGCAGGGAGCTGCCTCTGCCCCAGGGCTCAGCGTTTCCATCCCATCCCCCGGGGCAGGGACTCTGGGTTAGGGATTTACAGTAATAATGGGGGGGTAACCCCAGGTCTGGGGGCCGGAGTGGGGCTGGGTTCCTAGTGAGGGGCATTCCATGCTGTGGGGCAGGGGCTGGAGCTCTGACCCCCCCCGGAACCGGCTCCCCCTTCCCAGGGCTCTGACCATGTTTCTCTTTGTTTTTCAGGACACCCCATTCCCCAACCTGCAGGTAATTTCAATCCCTCCTCCCTTGTTACACCCGCCTCCCCCCACACTGAGCACAGGCTGCCTGGGGCACCCGTGGGGCGGCTGCTTCTGCCCCTTGGCCCCTGACACCCGCCCGGCTCAGCCCCTGGGCAACTGGGCACTGGGGCTTTGGCACCGCGGAGGAGGAGACTGCAGCTCCTTCGATCCCTGTTCAGGCCGATCCCCGAGCTGCTCTCGGGGGCAGTGGGTCCTGGGTCCTGCGGAGCATCGCCCAGCCCTGTGGCTGCCGGGCAGAGTCACTGGGGCGCCCTGGGGCCTGGCAGAGAAAATCCCCCGTCCGTCCCGCTAACCCCACGGGCCAGGGGCTGATTTCTCTCCCCTCTCCCTGCAGGGCTCCTGAGTTAGATCCTGAGCGTCGGATCCCCCGGCCGGCAGGAGTTTCCGTCCGTCTCTCCCAGCACCTCGCCCAGCCCGGAGAATGCAGAACCTGGGGCCGGTCCCTTCCTGTCCCCGTCTGCTCCCCGCACTCTGCCTGGCTCCAGCCCGCGCTGCCCCCCCGGGGACCCGTCCCTGCCCCTCAGTCCCAGCAGGGCCCTGAGGCGACCCTGTCACGCTGTCGAGTGGCTTACGAGTGTGGGTACCAATCTCAGGGCACAGTTAGTACCCGGGGCACCAACCCCAAATTGGCTGAGTTCTGTACTGAGATTTCACCAAAGTGTCAGGTGTGAACTCCACAGGCCCTGTAACAACATATCCACGGAGTCACAGACAGTCCCCTTGGGCTCTCCGATCTGTCTGGCCACCCAGCCAGCCTGCCCTTGTGATCGATCGATCGTCCCTTCCACCCCAAATCACAGCGACATTCGGTCACTCCCTGTCCCACAGGACCAGTCGCTCACCCCCGGGCAGTGGCACCTTTGATCTCACTGCACAGACAACGCTTGTAGCCAACCCTGTAATAACCTCAATGAAGATTTGTTAACGAAGACAAAGCACTGGGAGTTCTTGACAAGGTTACAGCACGTTCCCCACACACCAGGGAGTTACAGCCCTAGGGGCCCAAAGGTCACAGAAACTCCTGTCAGAAGCCAGCGCTGTGTGTGCTGTGGGGCTGACCCGGCACAGCCAGGGGATCTGGTGCTTATGCCTCGTCATTCCTGCCCTGTCACAGCCAAGCAGCATCCAGCGGGAGATTTCTCCTGGACAAGGGTTTTCATGCCCTTCCTGCCCAAGTTCAGGCTGGTGGGACGAGCGCTCCTGCACCTCTCCTCTTCAGGGGTGTGGGGGGGGCCCCTCAACCAAGTCTTGTGTCCTCTGAGGTCTCCCAAGGGCCCCCCGGGGCACAGGGCTTGTCCACACGCCCAGCACTGCTGCAGCACGTCTGGTGACGACGCTTCGTGCCGATGGGCGGGAGATCTCCCCTTGGCCTGATAACCCATCTCTGCGCCGCAGGGGAGTGTGGGGAGAGGCTCTCTGCTGGCAGCGCCAGGCACACAAGTGCTTGTGACAGTGACACTTATATCATGCAGGGAGGTGGTTTATTCACACGGGTGTGTTCTGGGGGGTCAAGCAGGGGCACCTCCCCCAATGAGCACAGGCACAGAACTCCCCCAGCCCCAGGGTAGAGGACAGGTCCTCAAGCCCTGGCGCCATGGGGGGAGATCCAGCTCCGGGAGGGGAGAGCCAACTCCTCCAGGCACGAGGGGCACAGAAAGGGCCCCTCCAATAGCAGCCACCTTTGTATTCCTGTGCATGCCCCTGTGACACCCCGAGCAACATCAATCACACTGACACACATGTAGTGCAGACTGACCCTAGGGCGTCTGTTGGTGGGCCAGGTGGGGAGAACCCACCCTGGGCACTCCGGGGTCACTGAGTCAGAGCAAACCCTTCCCTGTCGCCGGACAGCCTGGGACGCGTTCTAGATGAGACTGATGCCGACAGCCACTGCCAGCATCTCACACAGTCTGACCCCACTGGCATCCGTCTAAGCCCATTTTGACAGTGTGAACTCTCCCAGGGTCTGCCCCAGTGGGGCTCGCTGAGCGGAGCTCATGGGAGAGCAGGGGGCTGCAGGCCCAGACGTCCAGCCTAAGGAGGCGGTGAAGTCGTGGGGCTCCACCTGGCAGCAGAGTGAGACCCCAGAGGTCTGGCCCCTGGCCTGATGGGGCCTCCCAGAGTCTGATCCAACGCTGGACCATAGCCCTGACCCCGTGTGCCTGGGACATCAGTTCCCACTCAGCTCACACTCAGCAGAGACAGCGACTCTCGGGGGGAAGCCTCACAGAGAGACAGATAAAAACCAGTAACCAGATGTAACTATGCCCTGAGCAGCAGGAATTGCCCATCTCCCAAACGGGGTGTTGGATGTCCCGGGCTCTTCCCCGCCCGGCAGCCAGAACTGGGGCCCCTGGGACCAAAGCCTCGTCCATCGCCGGATGCAAAGCAAGGCCTGGAACCTGTTAAACGCCGTCTCTCTAACCCCAGTTTGTTTTGTGGCCCTCACCTCTCCTGTGGCCAGGGCGACCCGCCCCGGGCAGGGGGACGTCTCTGAGCCGGTCACAGTCCCAGGCACAGCAGTGATCACCCCCCGCTGCTGTTAGTGCCTGGGGAGCTGGGGTGACACCCCCCCCCCCACAGAGCAGATCAATCCCTGGCCTGCAGGGATCCATAAACCCTTCATGGACATAACCCAGCGTGGGCCCCACAGACACTGCTTGGGGCTGGGATATCACCTTCCTCATGGAGCAGTCATGGACCCAGGTGGCCCAACTGGCATCCTGGGGGAATCCGTGGCTCATGGCCTGGCCAGGGCACCAGCTGGGAGAGCTGCGTTCCCTGTCGCATGGATCACCCCCACACCAGTCCCCCTGTTCATGGTGTCACAGCAGCGCAGCCTGTCAGAGGCGGCTGTGAAACCCACAACTGGTTTGTCGCAGTTGGGGCTCCCCCGTGCTGGATCAGTGCTCAGGGCTGCCCCCGTTCCCAGCTGGCCTGTGGCCCCGTTAGACCAGAGGCCCCGTCTGGCTGCCCCGGCTCACACAGGCCCGTGACGGGTCGGGCGGGTACCACAGCGAGGGACAATCTCCGGCAACCCCTGCCAGCAGCCGACGGCCGGTACCTGCTCCCTTGGCTGGGGATGGGCCCAGGTCTCAGTCCCTCCACTATTGCAGGCTCTGGTTTCATGCAGCCCCTCCCGCCTCCATGGCCGAGATCCCCCCCGCCCGGCTCCCCGTTCCCAGGCAGGGCTGGGGTCTGGATGTCGCGCAGCCCCCACCTGACATGGGTCACGGGCTCTGCCCAGGTCTGACTAACATACAAACACCCTCTAGCAACGCCAGGGACACTCCCCAGCCCACCCCACACCGGAGCTACCGGCCGCTGGAAGGGAGCCGGGACCCCCCCCCAGCCCAAACAGCAGGACCAGGAACTGCAAGAGCCCCAGTGGGAGGTAAATGCTGCCTGGAGCCGGGTATCTGAGGCCCAGGCCCCTGCCAAGGCCCGTTAGTGAGGTCAGCTGTGATCAGGAACAGGGGCCCCCCCAGCCTGGCCAGGATCGCACCCATCCTAGGTGCGGGACACATGTCAGACATGGGGATCACACAGAGCTCTCTGCAACCCCCCCCAGGGTCTGAGCTCCTCGATCTCCTCAGCAGGGGCAGCTCTAGGGATTTTGCTGCATCCAGGTTGGCTCTGCCTGGTCCCCCTCTCCAGCCCAGAGCCCCCCTGCTTCCCAGCTGGGCCTCCCATATCTCTGGCTCCAAGCCCCCTCTGTCCATTGTCTTCTCTCCAGGAAAACAGGGTCACTGGGCCTCCTCTCCCCTCTTCTTTTCTCTTGCTCCTCTGGCTGGAACCGGCAGGTCAGGTCACCGGGGTCCTCTCTCCACAGCCCATTGTCCTCCTACTGGCCAGACCCAGCTGTGTCTCCTGAGCTGGGTCTCCGGGTCACCAGGTCACCAGTTGCTGGGGTCTCCATCCTTCAGGCCATCGGCCAGGGTCCCGAGTTCCCTCTCCGGTCCTGTGCACCAACAAACTTCCTCTCCCCTCCCCTCGTTAAATCAGTAACACCCAGGGACACTGAGTCCTACCCGCTAAGCATGCAACCCACTGGAAAACACAGAAAACCCTAAGAAACTCCCCCACTTCGTCACATCTCTCCCCCCTTCGTGGCTGAACGGAACAGGGTCACTTAGCCAGTGACCTGGGGAAGTTCAGGGCCCCCACCCCATGATAAAGCATCATCTATAACATTGCCCCCCTCCTCACATGAACCACCTCCATGTCGTACCCCTGGAGGAGCAGGCTCCATCTCAGCAGCTTGGCATTAGCCCCTTTCATCTGGTGCAGCCACGTCAGGGGAGAGTGGTTGATGTACACGGTGAAGCGCCGCCCAAATAGATACGGCTGCAGTTTCTTAAGGGCCCACCCCATGGCCAGGCATTCCTTCTTCATGGCCGCATAGTTCTGCTCCCGGGGTAGCAACTTCTTGCTCAGGTACACGATGGGGTGTCTCTCCCCCTTCGTATCAGTTTGCGTCAGCACCGCCCCCAGCCCTGTGTCTGAGGCGTCGGTGAACACCAGGAAGGGTTTGTTAAAATCCGGGTTTACCAGCACCGGGCCCTGGATAAGTGCCCCCTTCAGCGCATAGAGAGCCCTCTGGCACTGCTCGGTCCAGACCACCTTGTCTGGCTTCCCCGTCCTACACAGCTCCGTGAGGGGAGCCGCCAGGGAGCTAAAGTGGGGCACAAACCTCCGGTAGTACCCCGCCATCCCAATGAAAGCCTGGACCTGCTTCTTAATCTGGGGAGCGGGCCAGTCCTGGATCACCTCCGCCTTGGCCGGCTCTGGCTTCAGGTGGCCGCCCCCCACCTTGGCCCAGGTATGACACCTCCGCCATCCCCACCTTGCACTTTCCAGCTTTTATGGTCAGTTCTGCATCCTGGAGGCGACCCAACACCCTCTTCCCCTGGGACACATGTTCTTCCCAGGTCTGGCTAAAGACACAGATATCGTCAATATACGCCAGAGCAAAGTCCTCCAGACCCCTGAGCAACTGATCCACCAGGCGCTGGAAGGTGGCAGGTGCTCCCTTGAGGCCGAAAGGCAGGACCAGGAACTCAAAGAGCCCTATTGGGGTGGTGAAGGCAGACTTCACCCAGGCCTCCGGGTCCAAAGGCACCTGCCAGTCGCCTTGGGTAAGATCCATGGTAGTGAGGTACCAGGCGCCCCCCAACTTGTCTAGGATCTCATCGGTCCTAGGCATGGGGTAGGCATCAGATACGGTGATGGCATTAAGCTTCCGATAGTCCACACAGAACCGGATTGACCCATCCTTCTTGGGGACCAGCACTACCGGTGAGGCCCAGGGGCTGGAGGACGGCTGGATCACCCCTAAAGCCAGCATATCCCCGACCTCTCTCTCCAGGCCCTGGGCTGTTTTCCTAGTGACCCTGAATGGGGAACACCTGATGGGAGGGTTGGTTCCCGTCTCCACCCGGCGGACAGCCAGGTTAGTGAGCCCAGGCCGGATGGAGAACAGCTGCCGGTATGAATGCAGCACCGCTCTGATCTCTGCCTGCTGGGCAGGGGTTAGCTGGTCAGAGAGGGGAATTGATTTCAGTGGGGGTTAGCCCCTGCCTCAGGGAGGAGTCCCACCAGGGGATCCTCTCCCTTCTCCTCCCACTGCCCACATCCAGCCAGCACCAACTTCTCCCTGTCCCAGTGCGGTTTCATCATGTTGACATGATACACCCGGTGGCTGTGTGCCTGGCTGGACAGTTCCACCACATAGTTCACCTGGTTTACCTGTCTGATGACCTTGAAGGGGCCGTCCCAGGCAGCTTGCGGCTTGTTCCTCCTCACGGGGATGAGGAGCATCACCTGGTCCCTGGTAGCATAAGAGTGGGCCTGTGCTGAGCGGTCGTACCAGACCTTCTGCTTCCCATGGGCCCTGGCTAGGTCTCCCATGGCCAAGCCCATGAGCTCCACCAGGGCCGGCTTTAGGCTGATTCGCCCGATTCCTAGGAATCGGGCCCCGCGCCTTAGACATTTTTTTTTTTTCAAACTTACCCTGGGTCCCTGGCTGCGATCTGCTCAGGGGTCTTCCGTGCTCCCGCTCCTTTGAGCGAAGCGCAGGCGGGAGCGCGGCAAGCCCCACAGCCCTGGCTGGAGCCCCGGCTGGAGCGCGGCAAGCCCCGTGGCCCTGCTCTCCTGGCTGGAGCCCCGGCTGGAGCGCGGCAAGCCCTGTGGCCCTGCTCTCCTGGCTGGAGCCCCGGCTGGAGCGCGGCAAGCCCCGTGGCCCTGCTCTCCTGGCTGGAGCCCCGGCTGGAGCGTGGCAAGCCCCGTGGCCCTGCTCTCCCGGCTGGAGCTCCGGGACTTTAAATAGCCTCCAGAGCCTTGGGGTAGTGAGGGGCTCCAGGGGCTATTTAAAGGGTCAGGGCTCCAGCTGCCTCTGCCACCCCAGTCCTTTAAATAGCTGCCAGAGCCCCGCCACCCCCACGCATTCCCAAGGGCTCCCGCGGCTATTTAAAAGGTCCAGGGTGGGATAGAAGCTGGGGAGTCCCAGGCCCTTTAAATAGCCCCCAAAGCCCTGGGATAGCAGGGGGTTTGGAGACTATTTAAAGGGCTGGGGCTCCAGCTGCCTCTACTGCACCCCCTGCCCTGCCCACTCCAGCCCTGCTCCCCCTGCCTGCAGCCAGCTCTGCACCCCGTGCCCACAGCCAGCCCCTGCCAAACCCCCTGCCCTGTCTCCAGCCATCCTCATGTCCACTGGTGCCTGCAGCTCCCAGGGCAGTAACCCTGCACTCCTGCTTCAATGAGGGGGGCAGGGAGCAGCTGGGACCCACACAAGTGCACACCCCCAGGGAGTGGCGGGGACCCACACATGTGAAACGGGCGGTCATTAATAACCAATCAACAGCATATATGAATGTGATGCAGTAGGGACTGTCTCTGTGGGGGATGGGAGAGCAGGGAAGGACTTTAGGGGATGGACGATGCCAGGGCCTGTAACCTGAGCTAGGTAAGGGAGGGGAAAGGTCAACACCTTTGCCCGGGAAGGGGACAAAGGAAGGGAGCGGCAGGAGGGAAGCAGTTTGAGTTTGGGCTTGGGGCTGTGTGGGTGGAATTCAGGGTATCCTAGCTAGGATCCAAGCACCCTGAAAGCCCAGAAGGCCTCGGTGGAGGGGTCCTGACTGTGCCTGCAAGCTCTGCTGTAACCTGTGTTCCTGTTGTCCAATAAACCTTCTGTTTTACTGGCTGGCTGAAAGTCACTGTGGGTCCCAGGAAGAGGGGTGCAGGGCTGAACTCCCCCACACTCCGTGACAACTGGTGGCAGCGGCGGGATATACTGCACCCCATGGACGGCGCTTCCTGCAGTAAGTGACTGGGGAGCAGTAAAACGAAGGGGTGATTAACCCCTGGGAGTGTGTGCCCAGTGAGAAGGACTTTGCAGTAACAGGGTCCCCCGGGGGATTGCAGCGAGCGGTCCCAGGGGCGGAGGAGTCTGCAGCTCGACCCTGGCAGAGAGGTGGTGACCTCAAGAAGGGCTGGTGCACTAGGGGTCCCCCTGGAAACCGTGGGGAGCGGCGAGCACCCCGGCCTGTGAGTGGCCAGCAGGAAGATGTATGCCAAGCGGCGCAAGTGCGACCTGCTGGAGCTGTGCAAGCAGAGGGGGCTGCGCCCGGGGAGATGCACCAAGGACCAGCTGATTGCCCAGCTGGAGCAGGGAGACCGCATGAATGAACGGAGCCCTGTCTCTGAGGGAAGCAGCCGAGCAGATGCAGCGCAGGCACCAGTGTCTGTCCCCGCTGGGAGTGGTCAGCCGGCGGACGAGGGCTTCCCGAGACCCCCCCTTCCTAGGCGTAGGGGAAGGGCGGGGAGGAGCCCAGTGTATACCGAGGGCACCGTGACACCCCCGGCCAGCAAGGGATCCTCCCGGCGAAGCTCACCCCCCAGCAGGGGATCCTCCCGGCAACGCTCGGCATCCGTGGAGCGGAGGCGGCTGGAATATGAAAGGGAGCTGAGACGGGAAGAGCTCGAGTTAAAGAGGCGAGAGCTGGAGGAGAAGGCGAAACAGCGTAAACATGAGCTGGACCTGGCCCGGCTGGCGAGCAGTGGGGCCCCAGCTGCGGTGAGTGAGGGGGGACCCAGGCCTACAAAGAGCTTTGATAAGCACTTGCTGCCCCGGCGTAAGGAGGGGGAGGACATAGATACCTTCCTGACGGCCTTTGAGAATGCCTGCGAGCTGCACAGGGTTGACCCTGCAGACAGGATCGCAGTTCTCACCCCCTTACTGGACTCCACAGCCGTGGAGGTGTACAGCCGACTGAAAGGGGCGGAGGCAGGGGACTACGAACTGTTCAAACAGGCCCTGCTCCGCGAGTTTGGGCTGACTCCTGAGATGTACCGGAAAAAGTTCCGGAGCCAGCCTAAAACCCGTGAGGTCACACACCTACAACTGGTCAACCGGGCGCAGGGGTATGCCCGCAAGTGGACAGCTGGGGCCCAAACTAAAGAGGACCTGCTTGACCTATTCATACTGGAGCACCTGTACGAGCAGTGCCCGTCCGACCTGAGGCTGTGATTGATGGACCAGAAGCCGGAGAACCCACAGCACGCAGGCCAGCTGGCCGACCAATTTGTGGACAGTCGGGCAGGGGATGGCAGGGAGGAGTCTCGAAGGAGCAGGCCTGCCTCAACGCAGAGAGAGAGTCATCCTGGGACCTCCCAGCGGGGTCCTATGGAGAATCCCCCCAAAAGGGGAACATCCAGCGGCAGGTCCCTCCGACCCACTCAAGGGGACCCACGAGATATGGGCTGCTATCGCTGTGGCCAACGAGGTCACATACGGGCCCAGTGCCCCAAGCTCAGGGACAGACCAAGCAGACCCAACCCGCAGAGGGTGGACTGGGTAAAAACCCAATCGGAGGAGGGGCTACATTCCCAGGAAAGGGGGGTTGGCAACATACCACCTGTGGATGCTCCAGGTTCCGGGTTTTTGGTTTACCGGGTGGGCGTGGGGCTGCCCCTCCGGAAAGAGTGCATTGTTTCCCTGGAAGTGGATGGGAGGAAGGTCACTGGGTAGTGGGACACGGGCGCAGAGGTGACGCTGGCCCGGCCCGAGATGGTGGCCTCAGATCGGATGGTGCCCGACACCTACCTGACCCTGATGGGCGTGGGTGGGACCCCATTCAAGGTACCCGTGGCAAGGGTATACCTGAAATGGGGGGCCAAGGAAGGCCCCAAGGATGTGGGGGTACACCAATATTTGCCCACTGACGTGTTAATGGGAGGGGACCTTGAGGACTGGCCTAGTAACACCCAGAGTGCCCTGGTCGTGACTCGTAGTCAGAGTCGGCAAATGGCACTGCTCCCCGACAACGAGGAAGGTACTCGACCCGAGGTGCAGGACCCTAACTCAGGGAGTGGGGAATGCCCAGGGGCACGGTGCAGAGAGGCTGCGGCCTCAGACCCAGCCAGCAAGAGAGAGCCGGTCCCCATTCCTGTCCCAGCTGCTGAGTTCCAGGCCGAGTTGCAGAAAGATCCCTCCTTGCGGAAGCACAGGGACCGGGCTGACCTTAGTGCGGTACAGACCATGAGGAGAGGTTGCAAGGAGAGGTTCCTGTGGGAGAAGGGGTTCCTGTACCGAGAATGGGCTCCCCCAGGGGAAGTAGAGTCATGGGGGATCAGGAGGCAGCTGGTGGTTCCCCAGAAGTTTCGTCACAAGCTGCCGTACCTGGCCCATGACATCCCTCTCGCAGGGCACCAGGGAATCCGTCGCACCGGGCAGAGGCTGCTACAGAACTTTTACTGGCCTGGGGTCTTTACCCATGTCCGACAGTACTGCCAATCCTGTGACCCCTGCCAGAGGGTGGGGAAGGCCCGGGACAAGGGGAAAGCGGCTTTGAGGCCTTTACCCATCATAGAAGAACCTTTCCAGAAGGTGGCCATGGACATAGTGGGACCCCTCAGCAAGACGACCCGGTCGGGGAAGAAATACATCCTGGTGGTGGTGGATTTTGCCACTCGCTACCCCGAGGCGGTGGCCTTGTCCTCTATCGAAGCAGACACAGTGGCAGATGCGCTGCTGACAATTTTCAGCCGGGTGGGGTTCCCCAAGGAGGTCTTAACGGACCAGGGGTCCAACTTCATGTCGGCCCTGCTCCGGTCCTTATGGCAGAAATGTGGGGTCCAGCACAACTGGGCCTCAGCGTATCACCCCCAGTCCAACGGGCTGGTAGAAAGGTTCAACGGGACGCTGAAGATGATGCTAAAAACATTTATGAACCAGCATCCGCAAGATTGGGACAAGTACTTACCTCACCTGCTGTTTGCGTACAGGGAGGTACCCCAGGAATCTACCGGGTTTTCACCTTTCGAACTGTTGTATGGAAGGCGGGTGAGGGGGCCCCTAGACCTGATGAGGGATGAATGGGAGGGGAAGGCTGCTCCCGAGGGAGAGTCAGTGGTGGAGTATGTCCTGACCTTCCGGGAAAGACTGGCCGAGCTCATGGGCCTGGCCAGGGAGAATCTGGCCCGAGCCCAGAGGCGGCAGAAGGTCTGGTATGACCGCACGGCACGGGCCCGTGCCTTCGCCACCGGAGATCAGGTGATGGTTCTTATCCCCGTGAGGAGAAACAAACTCCAGGCCGCCTGGGAAGGGCCCTTCAAGGTTATCAAGCAACTGAATGAGGTAAACTATGTGGTGGAGCTGTCGAACCGGGCACATCACTGTCGGGTGTACCATGTGAACATGATGAAACCATACTATGACAGGGGGAATGTGGTGTTAGCCGTGTGTGGACATTGGGAAGGGCAGGGAGATGACCCCTTAGTGGATCTATTCCCTGGGACCAAAGCGGGTTCCCCGGTGGAGGCGATTCCCCTCTCTGATCAGCTGACCCCGGGCCAGCACGCTGAGATCAGAGGGGTGCTGCATCTGTACCGACAGCTGTTTTCCAACCAGCCTGGACGCACTAATTTGACTGTCCACCGGGTGCAGACCGGGTCACATCCCCCTATAAGATGCTCCCCTTTTCGGGTCACTGGTAAAACTGCCCAGGATCTTGAAAGAGAGGTCAGGGACATGCTGGCTTTGGGGGTGATCCAGCCGTCTTCCAGCCCTTGGGCCTCGCCAGTGGTGCTGGTCCCCAAGAAGGATGGGTCAGTCCGGTTCTGTGTGGACTATCGAAATCTCAATGCCATTACCGTATCTGATGCCTACCCTATGCCCAGGCCTGACGAGCTCCTAGACAAGCTGGGAGGTGCTCGGTACCTCACCACTATGGATCTTACCAAAGGCTACTGGCAAGTGCCGCTGGACGCAGATGCCAGGCTGAAATCGGCCTTTATCACCCCTCTGGGGCTCTACGAGTTTCTGACCCTGCCCTTCGCCCTCAAGGGAGCGCCGGCCACCTTCCAGCGCCTGGTGGATCAGCTACTGAGGGGGATGGAGAGTTTTGCCGTGGCGTATATTGACGACATCTGCGTCTTCAGCCAGACCTGGGAGGACCACATGTCCCAGGTTAAACAAATCCTAGACCGACTCCGAAAGGCTGGGTTAACAGTAAAGGCGTAGAAGTGCAAGGTGGGGATGGCTGAAGTATCTTACCTGGGCCATCGGGTGGGGAGCGGCTGCCTGAAGCCGGAACCAGCCAAGGTGGAGGTGATCAGAGACTGGCCTGCTCCCCAAACCAAAAAGCAGGTCCAGGCCTTTATTGGGATGGCGGGGTACTATCGAAGGTTTGTGCCCCACTTTAGTGCCATAGCCGGCCCCATCATTGAACTGTGCAAAAAGGGGAAGCCAGACAAGGTGATCTGGACTGAGCAGTGCCAGGAGGCTTTCCGGGCGCTGAAGGGGGCTCTGGTTAGTGGCCCAGTTCTGGCAAACCCAGATTTTGACAAACCCTTTATGGTGTTCACTGATGCCTCAGACACAGGACTGGGGGCGGTGTTAATGCAGGAGGATGAAAAGGGGGAGAGACACCCCATCGTGTACCTGAGTAAGAAGCTGCTACCCCGGGAACAAAGCTACGCGGCCATCGAGAAGGAAGGCCTGGCCATGGTGTGGGCCCTTAAGAAGCTAGAGCCATATCTCTTTGGGCGACACTTCACCGTGTACACCGACCACTCTCCCCTGACCTGGCTGCACCAGATGAAAGGAGCCAACGCCAAGCTCCTGAGGTGGAGCCTGCTCCTGCAGGACTATGACATGGACGTGGTCCATGTGAAGGGAAGTGCCAACCTGACAGCGGATGCGTTGTCCCGGAGAGGGGACCCTGAACTTCCCCAGGTCACTGGGCAGAGTGACCCCGCTCAGTTCAGTCTCGAAGGGGGGAGAGATGTGATGCAGTAGGGACTGTCTCTGTGGGGAGTGGGAGAGCAGGGGAGGACTTTAGGGGATGGACGATGCCAGGGCCTGTAACCTGAGCTAGGTAAGGGAGGGGAAAGGTCAACACCTTTGCCCGGGAAGGGGACAAAGGAAGGGAGTGGCAGGAGGGAAGCAGTTTGAGTTTGGGCTTGGGGCTGTGTGGGTTGAATTCAGGGTATCCTAGCTAGGATCCAAGCACCCTGAAAGCCCAGAAGGACTCGGTGGAGGGGTCCTGACTGTGCCTGCAAGCTCTGCTGTAACCGGTGTTCCTGTTGTCCAATAAACCTTCTGTTTTACTGGCTGGCTAAGAGTCACTGTGGGTCCCAGGAAGAGGGGTGCAGGGCTGGACTCCCCCACACTCCGTGACAATGATGCAATGTACATAATATATAATTGTATTATTTATATAGTTATGGAAAGTAAATAATACATGAAAGAAATTAAAGGCTTTTTTTTCCACTTTTTTTTTTAAGTCATCCCTGCCAGGGCCCCACCGAAAGTGTTTGAATTGGACCCCGCACTTCCTAAAGCCAGTCCTGAGCTCCATGAGCTTTTCCCGGAAAGCCAGTACATACTCCACCACTGATTCTCTGTCTGGAGAGGCCTTTCCCTCCCACTCGGCCCTCATCAAGTCCAGGGGTCCCCTCACCTTCCTCCCGTACAGCAACTCGAACGGGGAAAACCCTGCGGATTCCTGGGGCACTTCCCTATATGCAAACAGCAGGTGGGGTAAATACTTGTCCCAGTCCTGCGGATGCTGGTCCATAAAGGTTTTCAGCATCCTCTTTAGGGTCCCATTGAATCTCTCCAGCAGCCCATTGGACTGAGGGTGGTAGGCTGAGGCCCAGGTGTGTCGGACCCCACACTTCTCCCACAAGCACTGGAGCAGGGTTGACATGAAGTTAGACCCTTGGTCTGTAAGGACCTCCTTGGGAAACCCCACTCTGCTGAAGATGGTCAGCAGTGCGTCTGCCACAGTGTCTGCCTCGATAGACGACAAGGCCACCACCTCAAAATCCACTACCATCAGGATGAATTTCTTCCCTGCCTGGGTCACCCTGCTGAGGGGCCCCACTATGTCCACGGCCACCTTCTGGAAAGGTTCTTCTATGATGGGCAAAGGTCTCAGCGGTTCTTTACCTTCGTCCCGGGCCTTCCCCACCCTCTGGCAGGAATCGCAGGACCTGCAATACTGTCAGACAATGTCAAAGACCCCAGGCCAGTAAAAGTTCTGCAGCAGCCTTTGCCTGGTGCGCCGGATGCCCTGATGCCCTGACAGGGGAATATCGTGGGCCAAGTACAACAGTCTGCGGTGGTACCTCTGGGGAACCACCAACTGCCTCCCCCCTGTCCAAGGTTCAGTGTGCCCGGAACCAGCCCATTCCCGGTACAGGAATCCCTTCTCCCACAGGAATCGCCCCCGGCGGTCCTCCCCCTGGGACCCTGCCCCGCCGTGGCCTGCCAGGGCCCTCAGTTTCTCCAGGGAGGGATCCACCTGCAGCTCCGTTTGGAATTCAGCTGCTGCGTCCGAGGATACAGCCCTGGCCAGTGGTGCCTCAGTTTCCCACCCTGGGACGGAGGTTCTGGCCCAGCCCTGTCGAGCCCTACCCTCGGCACTTCGGGCCCCCTCCTCGGGAGGTCCCACAATCCTCACTGGCTCTGGCTCTGGGTAAGGACCAGGGCACTCTGAGTGCCATCCGGCCAGTTCTCCAAGTCATTACCCATTAGCACCTCGGCAGGCAGGTGATCGTGCACCCCGACCTCTTTGGTCCCTCCTTAGCCCCCATTTCAGGTGTATCCTCGCTACAGGCACCTTGACAGGGGGCCCGAACACTCCCCTCAGGGTCATTTAGGCATCGGGCACTAGCTGGTCTGGGTCCACCCCCTCAGACCGCGCCAGCGTCACCTCCGCGCCCGTGTCTCAGAACCCCTGGATGCTCCTTCCCCCCACCTCAATGGGGATGATGTGTCGATTGTCCCCTGGGGCCTGTCCCACGCTCACCTGGCGGATGGAGCACGGCCGCTCTGGACCTGGGGCCCCGCCTTCTCCTGCTGGCCTGGCCTGGCCTGGCGGTCCCCTCCCCCTGGCACAGCCCTCTCAACTGCAGCCCCCTTGCCTGGCATTGCCCCCTCTGGGTGGGCTTCCACCCAGTTAACACCCCTCGGGTACTGCTTGGCTACCTTTTCCTTCATCTTCAGGCACTGGGCCACCTTGTCCCCTTTTGGCCACAGTCCCTCAAGTCCCATGCAGGGGGTCAGCCAACCCCAGCGTTCCCAGCCACCCTTGAGCTGGGCTTCCTGGAGTCCACCTTGGAGAGGTCTCTGGGTGACTCCCCTTCTGAGCCCCCAATGTGGGTCTCCCTCCTGCCCCGATCTGCTGTCCACAAACTCATCCGCCAGTGACCCCGCACTGCACAGATCCTTGGGCTTCCGGTCCACTAGCCACATCTTAAGGTCTGGAGGGCAGATGTTGTACAGCTGCTCCAACCCCACCAGGTTATACACGTCCTCTGCGGTGGTGGCCCCTGTGCCCTTCCCCCGCTTGCGGAGATATTCCCCCAGCAGGTTGGCAACCTCCTTCTAAGTGACACCTGGGGTCTTGCGTACACCCTGGAATTGTTTCCTGTTCGCCTCGGGGGTCAGTTCAAACTTCAGCAGCAAAGCCTGTTTGAACAGGTCACAGTCTCCCGTCTCAACACCATCCATTTGGCTGAACTCCTCTATAGCCTTGGGACCGAGCAGGGGGGTCAGACAGTGCAGCCTGTCTGTGGGGTCAATGTGGTTCAGATCACAGACCTTCTCAAAGGCTGTGAGATAGGCATCAATATCCCCCCCTCCTTGAACTGGGGCAGCAGTTTGGTGTCCGGAGTACCCCCAACACTGGAGTCTCGGGGCCCTTCCCCACTTACCCCCTGGCAGGCCCTCTTGGCCCGCCACTCCTCCATCGCCAACTCGTGTTTTCTCTGTTCTACACGGTCCTCTCGTTCTCTCTCTGTCCACCAGCCTCCACTCCTCCAGCGCCAGCTCCTTCGCTTTCAGCTCCAGCTCTAGTTTCCGCAGCTCCTCGAGGGAGGAACCTGACTGGGGTCTCCCTGTGCTGACTGGGGAGTCAGGTCTGACACCCTCCCGCTCGCTACACAGACTGCCCCCCCTGCTACTCCCCAGCTCACCGGGCACCCCAGGAGCCCCCCTGGGGTCTGGAGCCTGTTCCTCAGACTGGTCATTCTCTACAAGCTGAGCAATCAGCCGCTCCTTAGGGAGCCTCCCCACACTCAGCCCCCTCTCCCTGCCCAGACCTGCCAGGTCGCTCCTACGGAGCCGGTTCTAGGCCATTGCCAGGCTGGTTCCGTTCAATACCCTCGTTCTATCGCTGGCAGCCACTCACTGCGAAGCGCCTGCGCCCGCAGCCAAACATCTACAGGGGGCATCTGCTAACCATCCTCTGCTACCACATTGTCACGGACTCACAGGTCGTGCCCACGCGTGGTCCATGGGGGGTGCCCCTTTCAGTGAGACAACCCTTCTCGGGGGGCCACTCTCTCCCAGGGTCAGGCCCCTCCACCTCCTGGAGCCGCACCTCTCTGAGCCTTAGCACGTCTGTCTCTTCCGTGGGCCCCTCAGGGAGTCCCCTCACTTTGGACCCCCCAGGCCTCCACCCCCGAAGGGATTGATGCCCCTCCCTCGCCCTGTCCTCTGGACCGGAGTGACTCTCAGCCAGCGTAACACAGGAGGGTTTATTGAGAGTTGAACACAGCATAAGAAACTCTCAGGGCCTCAGGCCTGGCTTCCCTCAGCCCAGCACATCCCAGTCCCCCTGCAGCCAGGTCGGCTCTGCCTGCTCCCCCTCTCCAGCCCCGAGCCCCTCTGCTTCCCAGCTGGGCCTCCGATATCCCTGGCCCCAAATCCCCCCCTCTGTCCATTGTCTTCTCTCCAGGGAAACAGGGTCGTAAACAGGGTGGCCTGGGTCTCTTCTCCTCTTAGGCCCCCTCTGGCCCCTCTGGCTGGATCCGGCTGGTCAGATCACCAGGGTCCTCTTCCTGCAGCCCATTGTCCCCCACTGGCCAGAACCGGCTGCCACGCCTGAGCTGGGTCTCCAGGTCACCAGTCACTGGGGTCTCCATCCTCCAGGCCATCGGCCGGGGTCCCGAGTCCCTCTCTGGTCCTGTGTACCAACAAATTCCCTCTCCCCTCACCTCATTAAACCAGCAACACCCAGGGAAACTGAGGCCCCCCACCCCCACATGCAACCTAGAGAACACAGAAAATCCTTCGGCACACTCACCCACATGCTCAGAGTCTAACTGATCACCAGATGGCGGGTGGGGAAGGAATTTCCCCTGGGTCAGATTTAGCAGCGGGATGGGGAGGAGTGTGTTTCACCTTCCTCTGCAGCATGGGACACAGGGAACGGACAGGTTTAAACTAGTGTCAATGGTGGAGTCTCTGTCATGTGACATCTTTAACCCATGGTTTGAGGGTGTCAGCGACTCAGCCAGAGGTTCGGGGTCTGTCACAGGAACGGGTGAGTGAGGGGCTGTGGTCTGCAATGTGCAGGGGTCAGACTAGATGATCACAATGGTCCCTTCTGGCCTTAGAGTCTATGAGCAGGAGGACATGGAGCCAGGACTCCTGGGTTCTCAACCCGGCCCTGGGAGTGGGGCTGGTGGTTAGAGCAGGGGGGCTGGGAGCCAGGACTCCTGGGTTCTCTCCCCGGCTATGGGAGGGGTGTGGGGTCTAGTGGATAGAGCATGGGGGGGTGGCTGGGGGCAAGGACTCCTGGCCTAATTTCAGACACATCTTCTGTGCTTTCAACCGCAGAGGAATGAGGCCCAAGTGATCAAATGGCTCCAGGCTGGAGGGGAATTGGGGTGACTGGTTGGTTTGTGGGGGAGCAGGGTATAGGGCCTCTCCCTTTTATGGGCACCAGTTCCAGTCCACCCCCATTATGGGGAGACAGGCTGATGGGGGGGCAGTAAGCTATGGGGCCTTTCCCCTCTAGGGGGCCTAGTTCTGATGCAGGGGCTTGTTGGTTGCAATGGCTGTTTGCCCCAGCAGGGACGAGGGGCCCTGCCAGCAGCCCGAGTTCTGCATGCCCTGGGCTCTGCGCTCCCCTTGCCCTAGAGACAGGTGACGTGGAGCCCTTCTCCCTCCCCATTGGCCCCGCCACGGGGCTGCCTGGCCCGGGGGAACTGCCCAGCCAGGGCGACTTCCTCTCCGAGCCCTGGAACCAGCCATCTTCTGCCTTTCACTTCCCCCAAGGCCGGACTCTGCCCAGTGCAGGGCAGCAGGGTAGGAACCGAAACCCTAGGCAGATGCAGCATCACTCGGCCCTCACGCGGGGACCCAGCACTGAGACGCTGGACCCGGGGTCAGCCTCACGGTGCTGGGGACTTTCCCCATGGACAGCTGGCCCCATCCAACCCCAATCTCAGTAGGGGTCTGTGCAGCGCCTGGCACAGTGGGGCCCTGATCTCTGCTGAGGGAGTGTGGGTGATGCCTGGCACAGTGGTGAGGCTGAAGTCTTGGTCTGGGGGTGTATGTGCAGCCCCTGGCACAACAGGGAGTCTGGGGCCTCTAGACAGTGCAGTATTAAAAATAATTACTAGAAGAACAAGGGGACAGTCAGTGAAACTGAATCATGGCCAATGTAAAGCTGGCAAAAGGACAGATGCACCTCTGGCCTATGGAACTCTCTGCCACAAGATCGCACTGGGAGCTCAGCAGGATTCACACAAGAAGTGGAGGTGTATATGGACCGTGAGGGTATCTCGTAAGGGTTAATAAGGGATTGAGATGGGGTCAAACACCACCTGCGGCAGGACAGCAGCTTAACTCCGGCTACGGGGGGTTAAACTTCTCCCTGGGCAGGTTATCTCTTCTCTGTGAGGTTCCTGCCCCTCGTCCCGGAGCAGCTGGGGCTGGTCTCTGTGAGAGACGGGGACCAGGTTCGACAGGCCCTGGCCAGGCTGAGCTGCTCAGGGATTCCTGCCCCTCGACAGGCCTGTTTAAATCACACACCTGTCTGATCCGATCCCAAACTCCACAGGACCAAAGCTCAGTGCTCAGCATCTGCATCCGGCACCTCCAGCTGCCTGGAGCCGGCTGTGCAGGGAAAACCCTGGAGGGCACCAGTCAACTGCTGGGGCTGGGAATCGGGATCGTACAAACTGGCTGCACTTGTGTGACATTATGAGTATAATATAATATCTCACTGAAAGGTGACAGGGCCAGAAAGAGTTAATTACCTCCCAGATTGACCTGACCCAGGGCCAAACTTTGGAGACTGGTTAGGAAGATCTGTAAATGAGCAGAGCTTTGAAATGCAAGTCTGCATTGTTAGAGGCAGAGGGGTAGGAGTTTGCTCAGGTCTTGTGAGTAAGAAAACAAGTCTTGTCTATTGCTATAGCTTTGATTCAAAGATCAAAAATAGAATATTAACATTTAGGAAGTATCAGAGGGCAGCCGTGTTAGTCTGGATCTGTAAAAGCAGCAAAGAATCCTGTGGCACCTTATAGACTAACAGACGTTTTGGAGCATGAGCTTTCGTGGGTGAATACCCACTTCCTCAGATGCATCGGATTCTTTGCAACATTTAGGAAGATACCCGAGGGAAATAGTGTTATTGTCTCCGTGTCTCTTTGAAGGGTGTGGTAACTGTATCTGAACTGTTTAATGGATAAATTACTCTGTGCTAATTGCCAGGATGTTTGGGAGAGGGAGTTAAGTCGATTCTTTTCTCAGGCTGAAAGGCTGCTGGAAATGTATAAGAACCTGGGACACGATCCTGCTTCATCTCAGATCTGCTTTGGGTTTCAAGAGGGGGAAACCTCGAGCCATAAGGATTGAGATCCCCAGTCATTGACTGGAGCCACCCTGAATATGGACATTGGCCTAGAATCTCTGGACTGTTTCTAAAAGGACTTTTGGCAACTACAAACTCATCTCTGCTGTGTCTGAACCTCAAGAGGCGAATTCAGTCTGTCTGTAGATTGATCTTTTAAACAACACTCTCTCTCTTTTCTTTTGTAATAAATTTTAGCTCAGTTAATAAGAATTGGCTGTAGTGTGTATTTTGGGTAAGATCTAAGCTATAATTGGACCTGGGTGTGTTGCTGATCCTTTGGGGTTGGAAGAACCTTTTCTTTTATACAGTGAGATAAGATTTTCAGGAATCAGCATCATATCTGACAGGTGTGTCTGGACGGAGGCCTGAGGCTGGGCACTTTAAGGGAACTGTGTTGTTTGGATTCCGAGTAACCAGTGAGGTACTATAGAAGCTGTTTGGAGCTGATTGGTAAATCTAAGTATTGGAAGATCCACCAGCGTTTGGGGTTTGTCTGCCCCGTTTTGTTTGCAGTTCACCCTAATTGAGTGACCTCAGCTGGCTCCTACAGGCAGCATCGTCACAACTTGGCCCAAGGGTGGGTTTGAGGAGACTGGAGCAGGCAGCTGAAGAGCCAAACCTGGGGCTGGATCGGAGCCAGTGCCCCCAGGATGGGAAAGGTCCTGTGTCCCCTTTCCTGCCCCCGTGAGCCAGCCAGTCCCTGCCCTGGGGCTGTACGGAACCCAGCTGGGAGCGGGGCCGGGTTGTGCCGGGAGCTGCCCAGACCCACGGGCTCTGCCCTTGGGAGGTTACACCCTAAGATGACAAGACAACGAGGGGTCGCCAGCCCCCCGTCACAGCTGGGAACAGAGCCCCAGACAGGGAGGGATTCACCCCAGTGCTCACAGCACAGCATGGGCAAAGGGAGGAACTGAACCCAGGAGTCCTGGCTCCCATCCCCTCTCCCCTGTAACTCACCAGACCCCCGAACTGAGGTCAGAACCCAGGAGTCCTGGCTCCCAGCCCCCGCTGCTCTAATAATCAGACCCCACTCCCCTCCCAGAGCCAGGGGCTGGCTGTCCTGAGGCCAGCTGGGCACTGGGGGAGGGCTGGGCTGGGGGCTCAGCTATGGGAGCCAGGCCGGGGCGGGGGGAGCTGCTCGGGCTCTGGTGCCCCCCTCCCCGATCCTGATTTCAGGCTTTGTGCAAAACTCCTCTGGGCTCAGAGGGCGACTGACCTCAGCTCCCTTCGGGCGGGCGGGACTGAGCCTGCGGGGGTGAGGGGCTGGGAGATCCGCTGCCCCCTATCCCCAGGCCCCCTCTCCCTCATCAGCCCAACCCGCCCAGCTGCTCCAGCCCGTCAGCCCCGCCCGGCCGGAATCTGCCGGAGACCGATGACGCTTCCAGGGCCGCGCGCTGATTGGCCGGGGAATGGGGGGGGTTACTTGAGTTCAAGGTGAAGTGGAAGTTTCTGAGGGAAGCCCGAGGGGTGGGGCTGTACAGGGGCGATGGGGGGACTCTGGGCCTGTGGGGGGGATGGGACAAACGCTCGCACCAGCCCTGCCATGGACACAGACCCCCCCCCACCTGTGTGGAGATGCACTGAGAGCCATGGGGGGGGGGCTAACCAGGGAGGGGGTGTTAGTCCGGGGGGGCTGGGATGTGGGACCCACCCGCCCCGGGGGAATTGGGGGTCGGGGGCTGGGCTGGGGCCAGCTGCCAGCACGGGTGTGACAGGTCGGATTGGGGGGGCCGGGTTAAGTTGGGGGCAGGGCTGGGGGCTAGCGCTGGGGGAGGGTGAAGGTCTGGGTCCCCCTCACCCTAATGAGCCCCAGGATCCCAGCTCCCAAACACCCTGCACCCAGCCCAGCCCTCAAGGCAGCGCCCAGACTGGTGAATCAGGGCCGGACTCCCCTGGCCGCAGCAGGTGCTGAGCCGGGAGTGACACCCACCAGGAGCAGCCCCCCAGCATGGCTCCATAGAGATCCAGGCCAGCTGGGACCATCGGATCCCTGGCCAGTCACCCTGCAGCCCAGCCCAGGCCAGGGACTCGTGGCCAGTCCCTAGTGCCTGGTTGGACCAAAGCATTTCAGCCCTTGAGGGACCGAGCTGATGTGTCCCCAGCCAGAGCCCAGGAGGAACCAAGGGGCCCCAAAGGCCAACACCCCTTCAATGGCAGGGACCCAATCTGCTGAGCCCAGCCAGTGACCCACACTCCACGCTGCAGCGGAAGGGGAAAGCCCCCAAGGGCATGTGAGCTGGACAGAGTCTCTGAAGCTGCTCAAATAAATGTGTTAGTCTCTAAAGTGCCACAAGTCCTCCTGTTCTTTTTGTGGATACAGACTGACACAGCTGCTACTCTGAAACCATCTCGTTTCAATGACTCCGCGAGGGTGTGAATCGCCACCCACCTCCCTTGGAGCTGTTCCAGTGTCAGTCCCCACCCTCTGCTGGGAGACTGCCCCTTATTTCAAACCGAGTTCTGTCTGACTTCAGCTTCCAGCCATCGGCTCTTGTTCTGCCTTTCTCAGCAGGACTCAGAAGCCGCCCCACTCTCAGATCTGTCTGGGGCCCAGGGCCTAGCCCCAGTGATCAGCCCCCTCAGCCCTTAGCCTCATCGCCTAAGGGTTGTTACCCGGCCCGTGGACATGGAGCTTTTTTCTGCCCTCCTTTGAACTCACTCCAGCATTTCCACATCCCTCTTCAAGTGCAGACCCCAGAGCTGGACCCAGCAATCTCTGGCGGTCTCACCAATGCACCCTACACAGGCAGGGTCACGTCCCTACTTCTACTCAATATTCCCCTGCGTATACAGCCAAGGATCTCCTCAGCCTGCCTTGCCACAGCCCTGCACTGAAAATTCACGGTAAGGCAGATATCTGTCCTGACCCTTGAGCCTGTCTCTGAGTTATGGCTTTCCAAGGCAGTCCCCGTCCTACAGGTACAACCTGCGTCCTAGGTGCCCAGATGGGCTGCCTGGCCTTGGGCTGTATTTAACCTCAAAGTCCACTCATCTAGTTCCTTTGAGACTCTTGGGTGTAAATGATCCAGGACAGTTGATTTGAAAGTGTCTGAGTTTAGCAGATGCTGCCTCACCTTGTCCTTTGCTAGAGATGGGAAATGTTCTGTCCCAGGATGGACCCAGCCTCCTGCGTCACTCCAAACACAGGCAGGAATAGCTGTGGGACATTTCTTCCTTTTCTGCATCGTTAAATGTTTTACCATCTGCATCTAGCAATGGACCTATACCTGACCGAGGGGTATTTTTGTTCCTAATGTTTTTTTTTAAATGTCTTTATATTGGCCTTAACCCTGATGGCCATTGAATCCTTTAGCTTCCCTTATCCATCACTATATTTGTTGACTTGTAACATATTAGTTACCATTTACTCCCCCTTTTTCCATCCTTTGTATATTGATTGTTTAATGTTTGATCACTGTTCCCACATCTCCTTTCAAGCAGGATGGCTTCTTGCTGAGCACAACTTTTTCCATGTCTGTGGAAATGTGGCTTGTGAGTAGTCTGTGAGCTGTTGGGGGGAGTCCTGGGGCTGGGGGATCTGTGAACTGGGGGACCCTTTCCCCAAGGGAGGGTTTGGAAGCCCCTTGCTTGGGTGAGTGTGAAATGAGGGGATCCCTCTCTCAGAGTGGAGGGGGGATCCAGGCAGGATTTTCTCAGCTGGCCCAGCCGGCCTATCTGGCTTAGTTCCCTTACGGTGTTTCTAGGCTGGGCCGCTCCCCACTCCGTGATGCACTGGGCGCTGCTCCCCAGCCCCCATGCTGGGCCGATGCCAGGGACTCGCCCAGGATTGGTTCCTTGGCACATGTTCTCAGGACCCAGGGCTTTGCCAGGGACTTTCCGTGCACCGGGTGCAGATCCAGAAGCACCAATAGCAGGCCCTGGGGCCGTTGGGTCACCGGTTGCTGGGTGAAACTTCTGCAGCAAGAGCTGGGTCCAGGCTCTGCATGAGCCGTGTCTGCTCCATCCCCAGTCCAGGGGACAGGGTGCGCCCCAAGCTGGAGAAAGATCCCAGCTGGCTGGAGGGACAGCAGCCTCCCGGTGCCCTGGTATAGGGCAACCTGTGCCCTGCAGCCCTGTGATCCCTAACCTGCTGGACCCTCCTGAATCCCAGCCCCTCATCTCTAAGCCCTGCCCTGGGTAACCCCTGACTCTGCCAGACCCTGTCCTGTGTGCTCCCTGATCCCCCCATTCCAACCCCTCCCCCAGCCCTACACCCCCCAGTAATCCCTGACCCTGCTGAACCCTATTCTGTGTGCTCCATGAGCCCCCCCCCATCCTAGCCCCTCACCCCCAATCTGGGTAACTTCTTACCACTTCAGACCCTGCCCTGTGTGCTCCCTGAACACCGCCGTCCCAGCTCCTTCATCAGTTCCAGCAAGGCCGGCTCTAGGTTTTTTGCCGCCCCAAGCAAAAAAAAATGTTGGCTCCCCCCTGCCCTTTCTTTGGCTTTTACACGTTTGCTCTTTGCAATTTTGTTTGTTTTGTTTTGTTCCTATTATTTAGGAAACTGGGGAGAAGATGCAGGGCTGAATGGAAAGACACACTGGCCAGCAGAAGAGTAATGTAGGCTTTTAATGTTTTTGGTGAGCTTATCACAGAGGGAGACTTTATGTGTTTAAACGTACGGGTATTATTGTGAGATGTATCTGATATTGCAAGATGAAAAAGCAGCAGTGATTGATCCTGGGTTACTGGAGCACAACAAAGTGCCTTGGGTGCTAGAAAGGGGAGAGAGTAGGGAGAACAACGTAAGGCTCTTTGGATCCACTTCTCATCCTGAGTCAGCTCCTTCAGGTGACAGTTTCCCTAGCCCCAGACCCCCCCGAGCCAGACTTGCGGCTCAGATCCCAGCCTCAGGGCCAGCTCCATGCACCAGCATCCCAGGGAAGCAGGGTCACCTGGGTCTCCTCTCCCAGATTGGACAAATGACCAGGAAGGAGTATAAAAATATTGCTCAGGCTGTAGGAGTGAAATCAGAAAGGCCAAATCACACTTGGAGTTGCAGCTAGCAAGAGATGTTAAGAGTAACAAGAAGGGTTTCTTCAGGTATGTTAGTAACAAGAAGAAAGTCAAGGAAAGTGTGGGCCCCGCACTGAATGAGGGAGGCAACCTAGTGACAGAGGATGTGGAAAGAGCTAATGTTCTCAATGATTTTTTTGCCTCTGTCTTCACAGACAAGGTCAGCTCCCAGCCTGCTGCACCGGGCAGAACAGTATGGGGAGGAGGTGACCAGCCCTCTGTGGAGAAAGAAGTGGTTCAGGACTATTTAGAAAAGCTGAATGAGCACAAGTCCATGGGGCTGGATGTGCTGCATCCGAGGGTGTTAAAGGAGTTGGCGGATATCATTGCAGAGCCATTGGCCATTATCTTTGAAAACTCCTGGCGATCGGGGGTGGTCCCGGATGACTGGAAAAAGGCTAATGTGGTGCCCATCTTTAGAAAAGGGAAGAAGGAGGATCCGGGGAACTACAGACCAGTCAGCCTCACATCAGTCCCTGGAAAAATCATGGAGCAGGTCCTCAAGGAATCAATTCTGAAGCACTTAGAGGAGAGGAAAGTGATCAGGAACAGTCAGCATGGATTCACCAAGGGCAAGTCATGCCTGACTAACCTAATTGCCTTCTATGAGGAGATAACTGGGTCTGTGGATGAGGGGAAAGCAGTGGACGTGTTATTCCTTGACTTTAGCAAAGATTTTCATACAGTCTCCCACAGTATCTAGCCGGCAAGTTAAAGAAGTATGGGCTGGATGAATGGACTATAAGGTGGATAGAAAGCTGGCTAGATCGTCGGGCTCAGCGGGTAGTGATCAATGGATCCATGTCTAGTTGGCAGCCAGTTTCAATCGGAGTGTCCCAAGGGTCGGTCCTGGGGCCGGTTTTGTTCAATATCTTCATTAATGATCTGGAGGATGGCATGGACTGCACCCTCAGCAAGTTTGCAGATGACAGTAAACTGGGAGGAGTGGTAGATACACTGGAGGGTAGGGATAGGATACAGAGAGACCTAGACAAATTAGAGGACTGGGCCAAAAGAACCTGATGAGGTTCAACAAGGACAGTGCAGAGTCCTGCACTTAAGACGGAAGAATCCCATGCACTGCTACAGACTAGGGACCAAATGGCTCGGCAGCAGTTCTGCAGAAAAGGACCTAGGGGTTACAGTGGACGAGAAGCTGGATATGAGTCAACAGTGTGCCCTTGTTGCCAAGAAGGCTAACAGCATTTTGGGCTGTATAAGCAGGGACATTGCCAGCAGATCAAGGGACGTGATCATTCCCCTCTATTCAGCATTGGTAAGGCCTCATCTGGAGTACTGTGTCCAGTTTTGGGCCCCACACCACAAGAAGGATGTGGAAAAATTGGAAAGAGTCCAGCGGAGGGCAACAAAAATGATTAGGGGGCTGGAGCACATGACTTATGAGGAGAGGCTGAGGGAACTTGGATTGTATAGTCTGCAGAAGAGAAGAGTGAGGGGGGATTTGATAGCTGCTTTCAACTACCTGAAAGGGGGTTCCAAAGAGGATGGATCTAGACTGTTCTCAGTGGTGGCAGATGACAGAACAAGGAGTAATGGTCTCAAGTTGCGGGGGGGGGGGGGGGAGGTTTAGGTTGGATATTAGGAAAAACTTTGTCCCTGGGAGGGTGGTGAAGCACTGGACTGGGTTCCCTAGGGAGGAGGTGGAATCTCCTTCCTTAGAGGTTTTTAAGGCCCGGTTTGAGGAAGCCCTGGCTGGGATGATTTAGTTGGGGTTGGTCCTGCTTTGAGCAGGGGGTTGGACTAGCTGACCTCTTGAGGTCCCTTCCAACCCTGATATTCTATGATTCCCCTCTTCTGTCCTCTGGCCCCTCTGGTTGGAACCAGCTGGTCAGGTCACCGGGGTCCTCTCCCCACAGCCCATTGTCCTCCCACTGACCAGAACCGGCTGTGACTCCTGAGCTGGGTCCTTGGGTTATCAGGTCACCAGTCACTGGGGTCTCCATCCTCCAGGCCATTGGCTGGGGTCCCAAGTTCCCTCTCTGGTCCTCTGTAACAAACTCCCTCTCCCCTCACCTCGTTAAACCAGTAACACCCAGGGACACTGAGTCCTACCCCCTCTGCATACAAACCATTGGAAAACCACAGAAAACAAGAAAAAAACCCACTTCATCACACCTTCCTGACCCTGCTACACCCTCTCTAGACCCTGCTACACCCTCTCCAGACCCACCCCTCACCACTCCCCACCCTGGGTAGTGCCCTGAGCCCGAGACCCTGCCAACCTCTGTCTCTGGGCCTCTCCCCAGACCCTGCTGGCACCGTGCCCTGCCCTCCCCACCACTGTTCAGTCTGCAGTTCTCCCCACTGCCACCTGCCCCCAGTGCTGCCCTGCAGCTCCCGGTCCTGCCCCATCCCAGTATTTCCAGGGCTCTCTCCCTGGTGCTGTTAGTTCCCGTACGCCAGCCAGGGCCCAGGAGGGAGCTTTGTGGGGCAGTAATTGCCAGGAGTGCTCTTCTGGCCTCTCCTGAAGGTCAGTACCACGTCTCTGGGGCCCTCACCCCACATCCCAGTCATGGAGCCAGAGCTGCCAAGGCCAGAAGGCATTGTTTGGAGCATCTAGTATGAGCTCCTGCATGGCCTAGGCCAGAGAATTGCCCCCAGGGATCCCGGCATCCAGTCCATATCTTGTAGTCGAACTAGAGCGGGTCTGTTAGAAAGAAACGTCCCAGACTGATGTACAGACTCCAAGTGCTGGCAAATCCACCGTGTCCCTGGGTCATTCCAATGGTTAGTGCCCCTCCCAATTAAATGTGTGTCCCTTATTTCTCATCTGAATTTGTCTCACTTCAGCTGCCAGCCACTGGCTCTTGCTCACCTTTGTCTGTGAGATCAAAGAGCCCCCCGCCCTCAGACATCTCCTCTCCAGGAACCTTCACTTGGATAAACTATATAGCCTGAGCTCCTTCCATCTCTCACTCAAAGGCAGATTTCTCCGAACCTTGAATTGTCCTTGTGGCTCCTCTCTGAACCTTTCAAGCTTTCAATGGCCTTTCTGCAGGGCAGACTCCAGAATGGGACACGGCAGCCAGTGAGTCTCACCAGGGCTGTATACAGAGGTGATACCATCTCCCTGCACCTGCCTCATATTCCCCTGTTCCCACAGCCCAGGGTCACAGTCACCCTCTCAGAGTATATGTACACTGCAACTAGACACCCACGGCTGGCCCGTGCCAGCTGATGGGCTCGCGGGGCTCAGGCTGCGGGGCTGTTTCATTGCAGTGTAAACTTCCAGGCTTGGGCTGGAGTCCAGAGTCTAGGAGCCCGCGTGGTGTGAGGATCCCAGAGCCCTGGCTCCAGCCCCAGCCCAGAAGGCTACACTATAATGAAACAGCCACACAGCCTGAGCCCCATGAGCCTGAGTCAGCTGGCCCAGGCCAGCCATTACGTCTAGTTGCAAGGTGCACCTACCCTTAGCCACAGATTGCTCTGGGAGCTTGTGTTCAACTGGCTTCTAGCATGACCCCCCCAAGTCCAGTTCAGAGTCACTGCTTCCCAGGATACAGCCCCACCCAGCCATCTTGTGGGTCCTACAGCTCTGGTTCCTAGATGTACAGCCTTTCTAGATTTTTTGTAGATCCCAAGCCCAGAAGGGACCATTGTAATCTCCTCTGACCCCTTGTGCAGCACAGGCCAGAGACCTGCCCCACAATAAGCCCTAGAGCAGATCTCGGAGAAAACCAGCCATTCATGATCCAAACTTTGCCAGGGTGGAGAATCCGACACAGCCCTGGGTAACGTGTTCCACTGGTTTCTTCTCCTCACTGGTAAAAATTGTGCCTGATTTCCAACCTGAACTGGTCTAGCTTCAATTTCCAGCCATTGGACCGTGTTAGACCGTCCTCTGCTAGGCTGAAGTGCCCATTATTAAATATTTGTTCCTCATTTATCTTGCACCTGGCTGTGTGAAAACACATGTGAATGGGCCCAGGTACCAAGCGAACCCAGCTGCGCCATACGTGTAACTGACCTGTCCTATCATGATCAGCCGCATCACAGTCTTGGTGTCCCTGCAGACGCGCCCCATGGCGGGGTTACATCGTCTCTCGGCTCACTCAGCTACTGACTAGCCTTAGCCTCAGGGCCAGGCCCTGCCAGACCCCACTGGAAACAGCCCCCCCAGCAGCGCACCCAGCCCCCCCCAGGGCCCAGCCCCATCAGACCCCACTGGAACCAACCCCACTCCCAGACGTGCGTCCAGCCCCCCAGCGCCCGGCCCCACCAGACCCGACTGGAAACAGTGCCCCAGCTGCGCACCCAGCCCCCCAGGGCCAGGCCCCGCTAGACCCCACTGGAACCAGCCCCCCTCCAACCGCGCACCCAGCCCCCCAGGGCCAGGCCCCGCCAGACCCCACTGGAACCAGCCCCCCTCCAACCGCGCACCCAGCCCCCCAGGGCCAGGCCCCGCCAGACCCCACTGGAACCAGCCCCCCTCCAACCGCGCACCCAGCCCCCCAGGGCCAGGCCCTGCCAGACCCCACTAGAAACAGCCCCCCCAGCAGCACACCCAGCCCCCCCCCAGGGCCCAGCCCCATCAGACCCCACTGGAACCAGCCCCACCCCCAGAAGTGTGTCCAGCCTCCCAGGGCCAGGCCCCGCCAGACCCCACTGAAAACAGCCCCTCCCCCAGCCGCATGCCCAGCCCCACGGGGCCTGTGGTTGGAGCTGCCTACAGGGACCTGGGAACATTCCCCCCAGGGACAGCTGGACGGCAGCAGCCAATGGGAACGCGCAGGAGGCTGGTCCAAGGCTCCAGCGGCCAATGGGAGAGCTTGGTTGGTGGGTGGCGTTATTGGCGGATTGGAGCAGCCAATCGCTGCTGGTGGGAGCCAGGGTGGGGTGGGGTCTCCCAGCACATGCCAGGGGAGGGGTGTGAGGAAGCTGGGCTCGGGGCTCGGTGCCATGTTCGTGGGGGCAGGGGGATCTGCCATTCGCGTCACAGTGACCCCAGCCTGGGGGACGTCACCGCAGCCCCCAGACAGGCCAGTGTCTCTCTGCAGCCGCTCGCCCTGCGGGGTTCAGTCCCGGGGGAGCCTGGCCCATGAACCCTGTCCTGCTGCTGGGCTCCTGGCCATGGGATGAGCTCAAAGTGCTCCATGGACCATCCCTCAGCCCCAAAGCCTCCCCCACCAACCCAGGGGGAGACTGGCCACATTTCACACAAGGGGAAACTGAGGCACATGAAGGTGATTTACCCAAGGGTATTCACCGAGTCAGTATCAGCAATGAGAATAGAACCCAGGAGTCATGACTCTCAAACCCCACCCCTGGTCTAAGCCACTAGTCCCCACTCCCCTCCCAGAGCAGGGATAGAACCCAGGAGTCCTGGCTCCTTCCTTACCCCTCGTACCAAACTCCCTTAACTCCTGGTTAACCCAGAGCCCCTGGACAGACAGGGGCTGGGCTGGGCTAACACAGGCTACCGCAGGCACAGCTCAGACTGACCAGATTTTAAATCAGGATCAAAACCTCAGCAACGTCCCAAAAACCCACTTTATTGCTGTTAGCAAAGCTGCAGAGTGAGATGGGGGGGCGCAGGGCTGTGGACACACCCGGGGCACAGGGCGGGGGCTGTACAGGGACTGGGCCCTTTGCACACAGACCCCGCGCTGGGCTCAACAGGGCTGGACCCTGCAGGAGCCACACACGGGTGCGATGGGGCCTTTAGCCGGGCGCTGGGGCTGCTCCCCAACAGCCATGGGCCTGATCCTGCCCCACCGGGACCCCATTGACTGGGAATGGCCTAATCTGGCCCAAAGCCTCCTGTGTGGCTGAAGGGGCTTTACCTGGGGTGACTGACAGCAGCCTCTGGCCAATAGGGGCCAGGCTTGGGGCCCAATCCTGCACCCACTGCAGTCAAGAGAAACCTTCCCCGTGACGGCAATGGGGTTTGGATCAGTCCTGTGGGCCCTACTGCCCCCTGACGAGGGGTGACCCCCATCCCCATCCCCACGGTGCAGCAGCCCTCTCCCCTGCTGCCCCCTGATGAGGGGTGACCCCCATTCCCAGCCCCATGGGCAGCAGCCCTCTCCCTGGCTAGGCCCCCCCCAAGCCCAGCACAGGAGTGCGGAGAAGTGGGGAGCCCAAGGGGCCGGCTCCCTGATGAGTCTCTAGTGGGTTGGCTCAGCACAATTACGGGGCCAGTGGTCTGGGTACAGCAGCTGGTACCAATGGGCACGGAGCAGGGACGCTGGGGGCAGCGCACAGCGGGCATGCGAGTGGGTCCCACGAAGGCACCTGGGGGATTCAGGGGCCCCAGCTCCTCCACGCGTTTACCTGAAAGGCAAAGAGGGTCAGTTACCAGGAGCCCTGGGCCCTGACGTGAGGCTGGCAGAGATTGGGGCCACTCCTCAGCACCCCCATAGAGCCTCCCATTAAAACAGGTGGTCCTGTCTGGGCAGGCACAATGGGTGGGAGGTCTCCCAAGGGGGTGCTGGGTGGGGGAGGGGCTCTGGGTGTGGCTGGGGGGGTCACAGCAGGTGGGGGTATCTCCCAAGGGAGTGCTGGATGGAGATGGGACTGTACTGGCTGGGGGGGCACAGCGGGTGGAGGGGTCTCCCCAGGGTCTGGGTGGGCACAGGGGCTGTGGCTGGCTGTGGGGGCACAGGAGCTGGAAGCTTTCGCCAGGGAGTGTGGGTGGGAGAGGGTTGTGGCTGGCTGGGGGGAGCACAGCAGGTGGGGGGGGGTCTCCCCAGGGGTGCTGGGTGGGCCCAGGGGCTGTGGATGCAGCAGGTGCCCTCTCCAAGCAGCGGCTACTCACAAGGGGCCCCGCGGGTTGCGGGCAGCGTTCATCTTCATCCCCTTGATGATGAGGATGGTGCCCGCGATGATGCCGACGATGCCCACAGCCAGGCCCAGGGCGCACACCAGGGTCTCTGTGGTCTCGGGGACAGGGGTGGGCACCTGGGCTTCTGGAGAGAGGGACAGGGCATGAAGTGTGGGGGGCTGTTCCTGCCCCTCCCTCCCAGACTTGAGATAGAACCCAGGAGTCCTGGCTTCCAGCCCCCCCTGCGCTACCCACCAGCCCCCAGTCTCCTCCCAGAGCTAGGATAGAAACCAGGAGTCCTGGCTCCCAGCCCCCCCTGCTCTAATACACCAGCACCCACACCCCTCCCAGAGCTGGGAGAGAACCCAGGAGTCCTGGCTCCCAGCCCTGTGCCCAGTGGGGTCCCCGGCCTCACCCCAGTGCTTTGTGAAGGGCTTGGGCAGCCCCCCGTGCTCCACCCGGCAGTCATAGAAGTCGCCCTGGCTGGGGAGGAAGGGCAGGTAGGAGAACTTGCGGAAAGAGTTGTCCTGGCGGGGGTAGAAGTCGGTCTCGTAGACGCCCCCAGTCACCTCCTGCCCGTTCTTCAGCCACGTCACGCTGAGCGCCGGTGGGAAGAACTTGTCCACGAAGCAGATCAGGACGTTGGGCTCTCCCAGCTCCACGGGGTCTTCAGGGAACACGGTCACCTCAGGGGGCACTGGGGAGACAGGGGTTAGTGGGTGCCATTGTCTGCCCCTGAGCCAGCCAGTCCCTGCCCTGGGGCCGGATGGGAGCCGGCACCCTGTAGAGGGGAGAGGCCCCATGTCCCATTCCCTGCCCCCCTGAGCCAGTCAGTCCCTGGTGCTCACACTCCAGCTCAGGGGTCTCCCTCAAGGACTGTGGGGGCATCACCGGGGCCACCCCAGCTCCCTGCCCTGACGGCTCATGGGGCACAAGGGGCAGGGGAGAGAATCCCTCAGGGGCAGGGCCTGGTGCTGGGCAGGGCCACGAACAGCCCTCGGCAAAGGAGCTGCCCTTGGCCCCCAGCCTGGAGGGTGTGAACTGCCCGGGCCCCCTGCCCTGCAGAGCCCTGGCCCGGCTGGCTGGCTCCCCGGAGGCTCCAGGGGCTGGGAGGGGAGCTGAGTGGGGACGCGCAGTCTCTGGTGGGGGCTGGTATTGGAGCCGTGTGAGGAGGGGAGAGCCCACTGGTGAGCAAGGTGGGGAGAGGGCCCCAGGAGGGGTGCCTGGCAGGGAAGGTAGGGGAGGGTCAGGTCCTTGGCAGGGAAGGTGCTCCCCATGCCATACCATTCTCAGCCCACGTGTGGTTGGACCTCTGGAACAGGATGTCCAGGTTCTGCTTGTCCACGGCGATGTTACCCAGGGCGCCCTGCGCCTCGAAGCTGGCGAACTTGCCGAAGTCGGGCAGGCGCCAGACGGTCTCCTTCCTCTCCAGGTCCACGTGGAAGATCTCATCCTGGTCGAACTCGAACATGAACTCCCCAGACCCCTGCTGGGACTGGTCCGTGCGCTGGTAGAACTCCGCCTGGGACAGTATGTTCTCCACTGCGGGGAGACGGGTGTCAGCACAGGCCCTGCCCAGGGAACAGGGTCTGAGTGCTCCCCCTAAGGTCACAGACCCCCCAGCTCCCAGGCCTTGGCATTAAGAATCCCCGGTGTGAGGGGAAAGCAGCCACAGGGAGCACAGGGACCCCTGGCATCATGCTGGGGCATTGGGGTCAGTGCTGCCTGGGAGGGGACAGCGCCCCATACTACTGTGCTCCCCCCCGGCTAATTTGTTCACTACAGGTCTCCCATCCAAGTAGTGGTGGCCAGGCCTCTACCCACTTAGCGTGGGAAGGGGGACATGACCACAATCAAAAATGGGGAGGGGGGAGACATTCCATTTTCCCATCTGTACCTGGGGCTGGTTCCATGTCCCGGGGTCGTCATGACCCGGCTCTTGAGCGATTTCAGTCCCTGGACCCCGACACTCACACCCCTGGGTCAGTCACTGGGAGACCCAGGAACTCCCCAGCCAGAGACATTAAAGCTGCGCTGGGGGGGTCAGACATACTCCAGGGGGGAGGGGTCTGGCTGGGGGCTGAGGCTGGGAGTCCCCAGGGCCCAAAGGAATTGGGCACCTGCATTCTAGGGAGTCGTTCGCTGACCCCAGCTCGCCCGACAGGATCTCAACGACCGACTGCAAACGAGGGAACCCGCCACCACCAGCCAAGGAGAGTCGGCCCCACAGAGCCCCCGCCCCCCGTGGGTCTGAGCCCTGGGGGGATGGGGGACAATGGGGCCAGGCCGGGGAGCGGGGCCAGGGGATTCCTGCTCTGCACAGACACACTCAGTGCTCAACAGGGTCTGGCCCTGGCGCGGCTCTTTGGGGAATATTCCCCCATCCTACCTGTGCCTGGCGCCCCCCTGGGGGGGATCAGCCCCTGAATCCCTGTGGGGGAGGGGGCTGCACCCCTAGAGCAGGGCTGTGTCATACCCAAACCACAGCGACTTCCTCACGATTCTTCTGCTGCCCCTGTGCCGGCCTCCCCTTCCCCCTCCCTGCTACAGGGGTGAGACCCTCCCCCCTGCAGCCCCCACCCTGTCCAGATCAGCCCTCTGACCCCTCTCTGCCCACCCCATCGCCTGCTTGCCATGGCATGACATCCTCCTCCCTGCAGGCTCCCCCCCAATCCGGCTCCCCCTGTGCCCCTCCCTGCCCCATCAGCCCCCCATTGTCCCCTCCCTGAGGGGCTGCTGGGTGCTATGGGGGTGAAGCTGCCCCTCCCCTCGCCCAGGTGTCCCAGCCCCCGCCCCACCCGTACCTGTCACTGCCCCGGAGCCTGGCAGGGCCAGCAGGGTGAGCAGGGCCAGCTGGGCCATGGGGACGCCCCGTCCTGCGCCCATCTCCTCTCCCCGGCACTGGGCTGGGCGCGGGGCCGGCAGCACTAGGGGACCCCGGGGGGGCACATGTCACACCCGGGGGGGTGGGGGCAAGGCTGGGAGGCAGTGCCCAGCATTGGCCAGGGGAGCCCAGCCCAGGGGCCCGCGCCCAATGGCAGAAATCCCTGCGCCGACCAGGCTGTTACCGGGCAGAGCAGCAGCCCCGAGCCTCGCCCAGAGGAGATGGAGAAATTCCCAGGCTGCACAGCCAGGCCCGGACTGTGGGGCAGCTCCAACCAGCACCCCAGTGTGGGGGCAGCACCGCTGGGGAGGGGGGTGTTGTCCCCGGTTCAGGCACAGCACTGCCGCGAGGGTCTGTCTGTCCCCAGTGTGGACGCAGTGCCACTAGTGGGGGTTTGTCGCTGGTGTGGGGACAGCACCTCCCCGCACGGCACTCGTCCTGTCCATAGACACCTGCAGCACGGCTGTGTGCAAAGCGGGGGCTTGGCCAGCACCGCTCTGCATTGGGGCAGGGGGTCACCCCCTGATCCTAAGAGCTCTTCCCTGTAGGGGTCACATCCTGACCCACGGATCTCAGCACAGATCTTTGCCAGGATAAGCAGTAAGTGCAGGCCAGGGCACAGACAGGTAACAAGGGAATTCTCCATGGGACACTGGGGCACGGGGCCTTTCTGTCTAGGGGGCACCAGCTCCGATGTGTCCCCAGGACGGGGACTGGCTGGCCCAGGGGTGGGGAATGGGACACAGGCTCTGTCCCAGAAGCTGCCAGCTCCAATCTGCTGTTAGTGACCAAACTCCCTCCCCCATCCCATCTGTTCTGGGCCGTGTGCAGAAGGTTGGTCCCTGTCCCCTGCCCAACTCCTCTCGCCCCCCGCCCTGGCACCAACTCTCTCCCCACTAATGCGCTGGGTGGTCACACTGCGCCTGGCTGGGGGTCTGGGGACAGGAGAGGCCAGAGAGGGCTTTGGTTAGGGTTAGTTTGGGGGCTGGCCTGGGACCCAGGAGCCCTGGGGTCATTCCCGGCCCTGCCACAGACTGTGTGTGACCCTGAGCCAGTCACTGACTCCTCTGCGGGGCTGGCGCTTTCATTTAAGCGGCCTAGGCAATCGCCTAGGGCGCCAGGATTATTGGTGGGCGGCATTTTGCTGGAGGGGGCGGCAGGCAGCTCCGGTGGAGCTGCCGCAGTCCTGCCTGCGGACAGTCGGCTGCTCCTGCGGCTCCGGTGGAGCTGCCATGCCTGCGGCAGCTCCACCGGAGCCACGGGACCAGCGTGCGGGGTGGCAAAATTGTTGTGCGCCTAGGGTGCTCAAACCCCTAGTGCCGGTCCTAGTCCTCTGGGCCTCCCTCCCCAGCTGGGCCATGGGAACACTGGCCCGGCCCTGCCCCACGGAGTGGGGGGTGAATGCAGCAGAGAGGGGGAGGGGCTCAGAGATGGGGGGGCCAGAGAAGCCCCTTAGGAAGATTGAGGGTGGGAGCAGCTGGGAGGCCGAGCTGTGCCTGACCCATGGAGACTGAGCCCCCGCTCTATGGTGGGGTGCCTGGGGGCAGGGCTCAGGCCCACCAACAGGGCCGGCACCAGCCCAGCAAGCAGGTGCTTGGGGCGGCCAATGGAGAGGGGCAGCACGTCCAGCTCTTCAGCGGTGGGTCCCTCACTCCTGCTCGGAGCGAAGGACCAGCTGCAGAATTACCGCTGAAGAAGAAAGTGGCGGTGGAGCTACTGCCGGGGTGCCGCTTGCGATCGTGGCTTTTTTTTTTTTCCTCCGCCACTTCGGGCGGCAAAAACCCTGGAGCCGGTCCTGCCCACCAAGGTGGGGGACAGGGGAGCTCAGAACTTCTCCCTGTGGGGCCAGCCCCAAACCTTCCCCTGGGGCTAAATTTACCCAGACAAACCAGACACCTCCCCACACCCATCCTGCCCCATCCAGCAGCAGAGGGTCGAGGTATCAGGGGAAGGGGACGGAGGGTCCCAGGCCTGTTGCTGGGGGCCCTGCTCTGGTGGGGGCTGGTCCCTGGGCTGGCCCCGCTCTCCAGCTGCCCCGGGGCCATGGCAGGCGCCAGGCGAGTCCTGCAGCCTGACCCCAGGCCCTGCTCTTCCCCCTGCGAGAGAGAAGTAGGGAACCGAGCCCTGCTGGGGCCGGCTCTGCCTGGCGACTGGTGATGCTGCCCAGCCCCGGTGCTGACTGGCCCCTGGGCTGGGGGTGCCCAATCCCCGGGGCCGTGGGCAGCGTCCCGGGGCTGGTGCTCGGAGCTGGGCAGAGAAGGTCTCAGTCTGGGGGGTCCCGAGGAGTTTCCAGGTCTCTCCCTCCTGAGCAGCGATGGGAGCCGGGCAGATCCTGGGGGCTGGGAGCCGCTGGGCTGGGGCTCTGTTAGTGACACTGATGGTGCTGAGAACCCACCTGGCTCATTGCAGGGAGCCCCCAAGTGAGTAGAGACCCCAGCGCCCCTGGGAGCCCCGTGCTGGGCAGCGCTGGGTGTATCCGGGGGGGGGTCAGACCCCAGCGCCCTGGGGAGCCCCGTGCTGGGCAGCACTGGGTGTATCCGGGGGGATCAGACCTCAGCGCCCTGGGGAGCCCCGTCCTGGGCAGGTGCTGGGTGTATCTGGGGGGGGGTCAGACCGCAGTGCCCAGGGGATCCCCGTCCTTGGGCAGCGCCGGGTGTATCCAGTGGGGTCAGACCCCAGTGCCCTGGGGAGCCCCGTCCTGAGTAGGGGCCGGGTGTATCCAGGGGGGGGGTCAGACCTCAGTGCCCCAGGGAGCCTCGTCCTGGGCAGGGGCCGGGTGTATCCGAGGGGGTGGGACCCCAGTGCCCCGGGGAGCCCCATCCTGGGCAGGTGCTGGGTGTATCTGCGGGGCGGTGTCAGACCCCAGCGCCCCAGGGAGCACTGTCCTGGGGAGGTGCTGGGTGTATCGGGGGAGGGGGTGGGACTCCAGTGCCCCGGGGAGCCTCGTCCTGGGCAGGGGCCGGGTGTATCCGAGGGGGTGGGACCTCAGTGCCCCGGGGAGCCCCGTCCTGGGCAGGTGCTGGTTGTATCTGCGGGGCGGGGTCAGACCCCAGCGCCCCAGGGAGCACTGTCCTGGGGAGGTGCTGGGTGTATCGGGGGAGGGGGTGGGACTCCAGTGCCCGGGGGAGCCTCGTCCTGGGCAGCGCTGGGTGTATCCGGGGGCAGGGGCGGTAGGTTTGTATAATTTTTAGCTGTGCCTAGAACGGGTCCGGGTCCAAGTCCCACCTCCCCCCACACCTGCCTTGTAGCCAATCTATATTTTAAAATAATGTAAAACTGGACTGGAAACGATGAGCGTTTACAGTTTCCCTCTATTGCACAGTATGACTATTGTAAGAAAACTTTTTTAGCTGAATATCAACTTTAATACTCTGTTGAATACAGAAACAACCCAGCACTTGGCTCAATAACCCTCCAACGCAAACACTTTCTAACATGAAAGCCAAACCTAGCCCCTTCTTTTGTGACATTCTTCAGGAGGCAGCCAGCACTTTTCGGCCTTGTTGGGGGGGATGGGGCAGGGGATGCGGCAGGAGTGGTGACTGCTGATGGGGGGGCAGGGTGTCATGACACTCCCCGGGCCCCAGCTGCTCACGGGCAGGAAGCCGGGGGAGGGGGTGGAGCTGCCGTCACTGAGTATCTCCTCCCCTGCTGCTGCCCCTCACCGTAGCCTCACTGGGGTTGGGGGGTGGGGCTGCCCCTTGCCAAGCGTGGGGCAGGAATGGTGACTGCGGGGGGGGGGAGTGTCAGGAGTCCGACACTAACCCAAGCCTCAGCTGCTCGGGTCCAGACTCCAGGAAGCCCCCCCGAGTCGGAGTTGTCTCCTGGTGGGTGTCAGGGGGAGGGGGATCACATGCGCCCCTCCTCCGTCTGCAGGCTCAGCAGCCGCGTAGCCCGGCGGCCAGTGAGCGAGCCCAGCGCAGAGTGGCAGGGACGCTGCCCAGGGTGCAGGCAGGGCGGCTTGGGGGAGAGAGGCGGGGGCAGCAGGCAGGGCCAGGGGATGCTTTGGGGGAGGCATGTGGGGGCGGTGGGAGAGACCTGGCCCTGAATATTGCTGGAGCAGGGGCACCATGGGCCCATATAACTCGCCACCCCTGTCCGGGGGCGTCAGACCCCAGCGCCCCGGGGAGCCCCGTCCTGGGCAGCGCTGAGTGTATCGGGGGGGGTCAGACCCAGCGCCCCGGGGAGCCCCGTGCTGGGCAGCGCTGAGTGTATCGGGGGGGGTCGGACCCAGCGCCCCGGGGAGCCCCGTCCTGGGCAGCGCTGAGTGTATCGGGGTGGGGTCAGACCCAGCGCCCCGGGGAGCCCCGTGCTGGGCAGCGCTGAGTGTATCGGGGGGGGTCGGACCCCAGGGCCCCGGGGAGCCCCGTCCTGGGCAGCGCTGGGTGTATCCGGGGGGGTCAGACCCCAGCGCCCCAGGGAGCCCCGTGCTGGGCAGCGCTGGGTGTATCGGGGTGGGGTCAGACCCCAGCGCCCCAGGGAGCCCCGTCCTGTCTGTCCCGGTGTCCCCGCCTCCGCTCCGTTTCTCCCCCTCCCCGTCTCTGCGCTGCGGCCCCTGCGGTCTGTGCTCGGAGTTACGGACATGCCGGGACCCGGGGCGGGTCCCTGAGCCCAGCCCGTCTCCCCCCGCAGGGCGGGTCGTGCACCAGGAGAAGTATGACTGTCACTTCACCAACGGCACCGAGCGGGTCCGGTTCCTGCAGCGGCACATCTACAACCGGCAGCAGATCGCGCACTTCGACAGCGACCTGGGGGTGTTCGTGGCGGACACGGAGCTGGGGCGGCCGAGCGCCGAGGGCTGGAACAAGGACCAGGCGATCCTGGCGGACAGGCGGGCTGCGGTGGACACGTTCTGCCGGTACAACTACGGGGTGGCGCAGACGGGGAAGGTGGTCGGCCGCACAGGTGAGCGGGGGCGGGGCCAGGAGAGGGGGCGGGGTAACGGGGGGAGCCTCCCACCGCCTCCGGGTCTGGCTGCGGCGCCCCCTGTCGGCAGAGCGCAGTGCCCCACCCACGTCAGTCTGGGGGGGTAGCTGACCCCTCCCCTTTCCCAGTCCCCCACCCCTCTGAGGGGTTCAGCCCCCAGCGCCCCCCCTGACTATCTGGGGCAGGCAGCTGCTGCGCCTCCTACCCCCCTTCCTGCACTGTGGGGACCAGGCAATGAGGCAGAACTTCCCACCCGCCAACCCCACCCCTCCCCCCTCAGGGTGCCACCTGGCAGGGGGTGGGGGCAGCCCCTGGTCTGAGACCCCCGTCTCCCTGGGCCCCAAGCGTCAGACAGTCCCTGGGGGTTCTGTCCCCAGGGGGTAACAGGACACAACTCCCCTCAGGCCCTTTCTGCTGATCCTGCCTGGGACAATGGGGGGCAGGAGAGAACCAGCCCCACCCCGAAGCAGTGAGGGGGGAATGGGGTGCCTAGGGAATCAGACCCCCCACACCGTGGGGAGCCCTGTCTGTCATGGGCATGTACAGGGGAACGGGACCCACACATCCAGGGTGCCCTGCCCCAGGCAGCTGCCAGGAGTATCAGGGGGTTGGATGCCCTGTCCTGGAAAGGCGCCATGTGTATGGTTGAGGGGATTGGACTCCACACACTCGGGAGAGCATCGCCCTTGGCAGGTGCTGGGCATATGGGGGGGGTGAATATTTCCATGGGGGGGCACCTGTTCTCCCTGAGCCCCCCTCCATCTCTAGACCCTTCCCCAGCATGCTCTCTCTCTCTCTCTCTCACCCCAGTTCAGCCCAAGGTGAAAGTTTCCCCCACGAAATCAGGGTCCCAGCCCCACTCCCACCTGCTGGTTTGCTCCGTGACGGGGTTTTACCCCTCGGGGATCGAGATCAAGTGGCTGAAGAATGGGCAGGAGCAGACGGCCGGGGTGGTGTCCACGGAGCTGCTCCAGAACGGAGACTGGACCTTCCAGATCCTGGTGATGCTGGAGATGAGCCCTCGGCGCGGGGACGTCTACACCTGCCAGGTGGAGCACATCAGCCTGCAGGGCCCCCTCGCCGTGCACTGGGGTAAGAGTGCTGGGTCACCCAGCCCCCACAAATACCACCCCAAGCCAAGACTTCAAAGCGCTGTCTACTGTAGCCTTTTATCTATTTAATATTAATTATGTTTCAGTGGGTTCAGATCTGGGCTACAGCCTCAAGTTCAACAACGTTATCTCTGTTTGTTCTGGATTTAGAGCCCATGGGAGCATAGCCACCTAACACCTACACGAGCGTCTCTCTTTTAGCAGTTTTATTAGGGTTACCAACAAAGGTCTAAATGTCACAGCACATACAACCCCTAAAGATAAGTACCACATACTAGTCACATCCTCCTAGCGATGGTGTTTGTCTGTTGCCCTCTCATGGATTGACCATCAATATACGGGAGTGGTTCCTGCTGGAGTTTTCCGTAGGAAGCTCCATTTTCCTGCTCTGAGCACTTTGAAGTATTTATTAATAACTTTGATTAATTTCACTTCCTGGTTTTTATACTCCGTGTGCGGAGTAGAAATCCAGGGTGCTGCGTTAGTTGCTCCTGCAGTGGGTTGAGGTGGGGTTTGCTGACTGTTCAGTATCATGGAATTCATTTGCTGCTGTCTTTCTTACACTCCAACGCTCGTGAGAATTTAGGTTCGGGGTAAAGTACTGATCATGTCCACGCTGGGAGCACTCTCCCAGAAGTCCTGAACTCATTATCTAAAGCTTATCGTTATATTCAAACCCAACAGGTGCCAATGGTAGAAAACCATTTTGCTTTGGGATTTGCAGATTAATTAGATTAGGCATTTTGGTTACAACAGCTGTAACAGCTGGAGACACTTCATTTAATTTTTGATAGTCAGTACTGAGATGCCATGATCCCTCTGGTTTTTGTCAAACTGGAGAATTGCAGGTAGAAGTACATGCACGAATGATTTCCTCTTGCAGCAGAGATTCAATGGTTTCCGCAGTACAGGTCTGTCACATCTTATGCGCATTTAACATGCGCAATTTCAGCTTTACGCGGATGGGAGCCTGGCCCGGAGGCCCCTGGCTCTGCCCTGGTCGGCGCCGGTCTCTGGCACGGACGGGAGCCTGGCACGGAGGCCCCTGGCTCTGCCCCGGCCGGCACCGGTCACTGGTGCAGACGGGAGCCCAGCCCGGAGGCCCCTGGCTCTGACCCGGCCCGTTCCATGTCCCTGTTTCAGAGGCGCAGTCTGACTCCGCCAGGAGCAAGATGCTGACGGGGGTCGGGGGCTTCGTGCTGGGGCTGATCTTCCTGGCGCCCGGACTCCTCATCTACCTGAAGAATAAGAAAGGTGAACGGCTCCGGGTGGGGGCGGGGCACCAGGGGGTCTGTGGGGGGATGTGGGGCTAGGGAGGGCTCAGGGGAACCCGCCAACACTAGCCAAGGAGGGAGTCTGCCCTGCAGAGCCTCCCCCCAGCCCACCGGGACTCTGGGTTGGGGATTTACAGTAATAACAGGGGAGGGGGGTAACCCAAGGCCTGGGGGCCGGAGGGGGCTGGGTTCCTAGTGAGGGACGTTCCATGCTGTGGGGCAGGGGCTGGAGCTCTGACCCCCAGGAATCGGCTCTCCCCACCCAGGGCTCTGACCATGTTTCTCTTTGTTTTTCAGGGCGCCCCGTTCCCCAACCTGCAGGTAATTTCAATCCCCCTCCCCTGTTAAACCTGCCTCCCTCCACACTGAGCACAAGCTGCCTGGGGCATCCGTGGAGCGGCTGCTTCTGCTCCTCGGCCCATGACACCCGCCCAGCTCAGCCCCTGGGCAACTGGGCACTGGAGCATTGGCCCCGCGGAGGAGGAGTCTGCAGCCCCCTCAGTCCCCATTCAGGCCGATCCCTGAGCTGCTCCTGGGGGCAGAGGGCCCTGGGTCCTGCTGAGCATCGCCCAGCCCTGCGGCTGCCGGGCAGAGTCACTGGGGCACCCTGGGGCCTGGCAGAGAAAATTCCCCATCCGTCCTGCTAGTCCCACGGCCAGGGGCTGATTTCTCTCCCCTCTCCCTGCAGGGCTCCTGAGTTAGATCCTGAGCGTCAGATCCCCCGGCCGGCAGGAGTTTCCGACCATCTCTCCCAGCACCTCGCCCAGCCCGGAGAATGCAGAACCTGGGGCCGGTCCCTTCCTGTCCCCGCCTGCTCCCCGCACTCTGCCTGGCTCCAGCCCGCGCTGCTTCCACTTGGGGACCCGTCCCTGCCCCTCAGTCCCTGCAGGGTCTGCCTCGGTGTGACCCCTCCTGTGTTAACCCTTTCCCTGCCCCAGCCCAGCCCCACTTTCCCTCTCGCTGACCCCACTGCCCTCGGGGAACCTTTGGGGGATGCTGCTCCGCACCCGGGGGGGAAGCTGGACTGAGGCTGGGCGCTTTTAGAACTGCTGCACCCTAATAAACCATTCCCAGCCCCCCCTCTCCTCCCCCCGGCTCCATGTTCATTGCTCCCACAGGGCCGGGACAGGGCTGGGGGCTCTGGGCTCTGGCTGGGAGGAGGGGACTCAGGGCACAGAGCAGCTGCCCTGGGGGAGGGGACTCCCCAGACACACCCTGGGGCCATTCAGCGGCTGGAGGGATCAGGGCTGTGCTGGACAGGGCCGGATCTGACTGGAGGGAGGGGGCAGTACCCCAGAGGGGGGCTCTGCGGGTGGGGGTGGCTCCTGCGGGGGGGCTGTGGGTTCCCAGTCCCAGTGCAGACTGGTTCCTTCCCCAGGGGTGGGGACAGCAGGGAGGAGGCCGTGGGAAGGGGGCCCCCAAGCCCCTTTCCCAGGGGGGAGGCAGCTGCAGAGGGGGAGATGCTCCCATCCCCAGCCCAGCAGCATGGACACCCCGGCCTGAGGGGCAGCGATGGGGCAGGGCTGGGCTGGAGGGGGTTGTCAGTGAGCTGGGCTATGGGAGAACCTCACGGATGGGGCAGGGCAGTTGTTATCCAGGGGTCCAACCCCCCAGGGAGTCAAAGCTAGGTGCTCACATTCCCCCTCCCCCCAGTCCAGCCTGCGCTGCCAACCTGCTCCAGGGCTGCCCAACTGTGGCCATTAACGCTCCCCTGGCCCATCCCCCCACTGCTCCCATTGGGTACTGGTGTCCCCGTCACTTCCTGTCCCAAAGTGCCATGTGCTGTTCCCCAGCTGCCAGGCCCCACCCCAGAGGTGGCTGCATTTCTAGGGGGGGAATTGGCCCCAGTGCTATCGGGTGCAATGACCTCTGAGATCCTGGTGGGAGAACGTCCCTGAGAGCGGGGAGACCAGGCCATGGGGACGTCCCTGTCAGCTGCTCCCATGGGCTGTCACTGCGGGAGGGGACACAGGACGAGGGCGTGAATCTGTGTCATTCAGAGCCTGGCCTGCTGCTCCCACTGCTGGCCAAGGCCCCCCTGCCCTGGAGTCTCCTCTCTTCAGCACCCCACACGGACCATCCCGTCCCTGCTCCTACCCACCCCCGCCCCCCAGCTATTCACCATCCTGACACCATGGGCAAGTGGATGGGGCTGCGCTGAAGGGCCGGAGGGGAGGGAAGGAGGGACTGGCTGGCTCAGGGGGTCAGGGATGGGACACGGGTGCCTCTGCCCTTTTGGGGCTGGGGGCTCTGATCCAGCCTCAGGGCAGGGGACTGGCTGGCTTAGGGGGCCGGGGCCGGGACATGGGGCCTTGGCAGTCCAGGACCATCAATCCAGTGTCAGCATGAAAGTCCCCGTGCAGTTGCCCACAGCCCCGTGGAGATGTTTCTCCGGCCCAGTGACCCAGAAAGGGTTAACGCTCTACGTCGTTTCACACCCCGTCTGCCTGTGGGAGGACAGATGGACAGACTGACGCCTGCTTTCCGCTCACCTGGTTTCACTTCCTCCCCCCCAGCCCCAGGGATGGTTCTGAGCCCCCCCAGCCCCGGGGCCCCAGCAGCATCCAGCCCACTGTGCTCCCCGGCCCTCCCACCCCGACTCTGCCCAGCACCCAGTGATGCTGGGTTGGCACCGCGCTGCCACTGGCCGAGCCCCGGAGGCGCTAACCTCGGCCCAGCATCTCTGCCTGTTTGTGCGTCAGTGAGACACCAGGTCCCATGGGTGGGCGTCATTTTGGTGCCAGGGACTTTCCACCTGAAACCACCCGGGCCTGCAGCCTGGCTGGCACCCGGGGGCTGGCCCAGCCTCAACCCTGCACTGGAGAGAAATAAACTGCGAGTGAAATGCAGCCCCGGTTGGTGTCCTCACCCCACGGTACAGAGGGGACACTGAGAGCAAGGGACTTGTCAGAAACCACAGAACTGGGAGAGAACCCAGGAGTCCTGGCTCCCAGCACCCTCCTCTCCCCCTGCTCTGATTCACTAGCCCCACTCCCCTCCCAGAACTGGGAGAGAACCCAGAAGTTCTGGCTCCCAGCCCCACCTGCTCTGACCACTAGCCCCCACTCCCCTCCCAGAGCCAGGATGGAACGGAGAGGTCCTGGATTCCCAGCTCTAACTGTTACACCCCACTCCCCGCCCAGAGCCAGGACAGAACCCAGGAGTCCTGGCTCCCAGGTCCCTCCACCCCCTACATGCTAGAGACAATGATGGGGACTGCCTGTCTGGGGTGCTCAGTCAGAGGAGTGGGGCTGGCGTGGAATGAGGGGTCCTGACTGAGGATGGGTTTTGGGGGTGCTCAGGCTCGGGGTGCAGACGGAGGGACAGGCTGTGGGTCACGGATACAGACACCCTTGCCCAAGCGGGACCCTGTGCAGCCGGCTTCCCTGCAGGCAGGTTCTGGGGGTGTTGGGTGGGGAAGGAGGTGTCTATGGGCCATGTCCCCTCCCTCATGGGTGAGGCACTTCCCAAGCAATCCAGCCCACCCTGCACTTCCCCCGCTGGATTCCCCTCCACCATGTTCCTGCCCCCGCCCCCCAGCTCTACGGAGCAGGTGCTGCTGTGGGTGTGAACGGAGCCCCCGGTTACGCTCTCAGAGACAGACACAGGTTGCTCCCTGGCCCCACAGCGTCAGCAAATACTGCTCCCTGCAGGGACCCCGGGCCCAGGGATCCCCCTGCCCTGTCCCACCCCGGCACAGACCGACCCATAGCGAATCCTGTCCCACAGCTGACAGCCTGCCCCACGGGGCTCCAGAGAGCAGGACAGGGTGAGCAGCAGTGGGGTGAATCCAGGGTCACAGCAAAGACCAGCTGCTCCCCATGGGGTGGGGGTCAGGCGCTCTCTGCCCACCCAGCTCACACCCACCCAGCAACGGCTGCCTGGCACCACAAGGTCTTGTCTTGATAGCTGGGCATTTGCAAGGGAGCAGACCCTCACCCCGGGCAGGAGACACATGGGGGTGGGGCGCAGGGGAAAACACAGCCCTGCTCCCCCACCTCCACACCTGTCACAGAGGGCAGGGATCCCTGGGCCCATGGGGGGTGGGCTCTGGTGGGGCCAAGCGGAGCAGGGGGCATGCTGGTCCCAGGGCAGTGCCAGGCAGCTGTAGGGCCTGGGTATGGAGGGCCAGGTACTCAGCGGGGTCACGCAGCACTGACTGATGGCACGACGCCAAGTCATAGCATGGGATCAGAATGGCTACAGGGTGGGATGTGGGGGGACGACATTCTCCCCAGGTGATTGGTCAGACCCAGGGCAGGGGGTCTCCAGAGATTTACCAGCTCCCGTCTGGCTCTGGGGCTGCCTCCGTCTCAGCGTGGGGAACCCTCCCCTGCCCCATGGGGACCAACCAGCCCCGATTCCCTCTGTCCTCTCCCTCTGCAATCCCCTCACTGGGCTGTGGATGGGGGGACGCCAGCCGGGACTCTCCTGGCACCACAGAGCTGGCTGAGACTCCAGCAGCACCTAGCGATGGGGGCCAGCAGTGCCCGTTCGAGGGGCTGGGCCGTTACGCTGCATTATGGGCCTCCTCCCCAGACATCGGGGCTCCTCAGGGCATCCTGGGTCAGGCCTCTGGAGATAGAGGGGCCATAAGTCACCTCGGGACATGCCCCCACTCCCAGTTCAAGGCAGGGGATGGAGCTGGGCTGAGGAGCAGTGGGGATGGGCTGGCAGGGGGACAGGGGGACAGACACCTTGCAGGTGGCAGCGAGGGCAGTGTCTGGAGCGCCAGGGTCATTCAGTCGGGTAGCGGCGTCTCCCCCCTGCAAAGGCCCAGCCTGAGATGGTGGCAATGGTGCCTCCCCTGCCCCTGGGCTCCCCCCAGTACTCCAGGGGCACTCCACTGACACCTCCTCTCCAAAGCCAGATCCCTGCGAATGCCGGCAGGAGACAGGCCAAACGCCCGGCTCTGGGCTCTGCCGCACACCCGTCCCGCAGCAGGATGAAGGGGGGGGGCTGGACGCCGGATCTCAGGCCAGTCTGGGGGGCCCAGCCTGGGGCATAGCCGGGCGGACGTACAGCCAGTCAGGACAAGCTCCGCGCAAGGCCGGACACAGGGATCCCGGCTGAAATCCCTGGGGCCGAGTTACGCAGGAGGCCAGGCTGGCTGAGCAGAACCTAGGACATTTCAGAGGCCCGGGACTGCACCCCCCCGAGACCTGGCTCCTGCGATTCCAGGGATCCCCTGGCCTGAAACCCCCCAACACACAGACCATCAACAGTCACATTTCACACCTCTTAAAAATGCCCCACCCCGGGCTGCTACAGCAACCAGCGCCGGGCGCCTGCCTGGAGCCCTCTGAGCCCAGCTCCTTGGCCAGCCGGCCCCTCTCCTCCAGGGAGCCCCTGCGCCCCCCGCCCGCCTCTGGGGAAGGGGCAGCGCTGGAGAGCTGGGGGAGCACCAAGGCTCACGGCGAAGGGGCAGCCGGGGCCCAGCTGGGGGAACCTTGCTGGAGTGATGTGCCGCAGTAGGGAACGGGGTGGGTTGACCTGGGACTGTCTGCATGGGGGTGGGAGACCAGGGGATGCCTTTAGGTGGGGGACGGTACCTGAGCCAGGAAGGGGGGTGGGGGGAGTGGACAACCCCCTCCCCCCAGAGCTCTTAGGTAAAGAGAACGGGACCCCTCAGCCGGATGGGAGACCTGTAAGAGCAAATGAGCAGTGTAGGGGGCACCGTGGGGGGTGCTGTCCCCTCCAGGCAGCGCTGACCCCCGCGATGCCGTGGGGAGTATTGACCCGGTAATGTTGCAGGGCAGTTGTACTGGGACGGATGGGGGACTTTCCCTGAGGGACGGTACCTGAGCCTGTAACAGGAGAGCCCAGAAGGCGGGTGGGGCCAGGTGACCCCTCTGCCCGGGAAACTGGACAAAGGAGAGGAGCGGGGGGAGCCAGCTGGAGTGGTTTTAGTTTCGGTTTTGGGCTGGCTGGGAAGAGGCAGGAACCCCGAGTCTGGACTCTAAGCTCCCTGCCCCCCAGAGGGACCTGGCTGAGGGGTCCTGCTTGTACCTACAAGCCCTGCCTGGGCCTGTGTCCTGTCGGCTAATAAACCTTCTGTGTTACCGGCTGGCTGAGAGTCCCGGGGAACCGCAGGAAGTGGGGGTGCAGGGCCTGACTCCCCCACACTCTGTGACGTGTGCGTGTGTGTGTGTGAGGGGGACACAGCATGGGGAGGGAGGCTCAGTTTGCCCCTGAACTAGCAGAGCACGTCAGCAAACGCGGCATCTCACAAACTCAAGGGGGTCGCTCACCAGCTCGTCACTCGGCACGTTCACAGGATCGGGGCCTCTAGCCCCTTACTGACCTGCCTGCATCCCCCTCCCCTGCCAGTCTGAGACTTCGGTCCAGCTCCTCCCGCTGCCGGGACACAGACACGGCCGGGCGTATCCCCCACAACCTGGGGCCTGACCACACCAGAGAGATGTGTGTGTGTGTGTATTCCAGGGGACCACAGGCAGATTGACCCGCCCAGGCAGCTGCAGGCCCCCCCCCCGGCCTGCAAGCCCCTGCGCCCCCCCAGGGCATTACCAGGGTCCTGCTGCAGCTGCCTGGCTCTGACATACCCAGCGGCCATGCCTGGGCCTCGCACCCATCTGACATAGCACCAGGGCCCCTCTGGGTGCCAGGCTGAGGGTGAATCCCTCTGGGGCAGCTCCTGCCCGGGTGCAAACCAGCATTGCCGTCAGGGGGGGTGGCATTGCTGATTTACACCGCTGAGAGAGCTGGGCCCAATTCATCCTCACGTGGCCATTTCCACCTGTCCCTGACACCAGGCAGGACGGGGTCTCCCGGATCCCTTTGCCAGGCCCCCGACAGGAGCATCCCGCCCGCAGATGTGTCTGGCTCTGGCTCCACACTCAGGAATGTCTCTTTCCCGCTTTGCGCGGGCGGGCGGCTGCGCCAGCCTCTCCCTCCGCTGGGGGCTGGAAACAGGCTACGTGCCGGCCTCAGCCTGCTCCTGACCAGGTCCGCCCCACTGGCTCTCAGGCCTTGGCCTGTAACTGCAGCAGCTCGTCCCCCCGCCAGGCGTTTACACCCTTTGGCTACAGAGCGATGGGAGCCCCTGGCAGCCGAGCTCCTCCGGCCTCCTCTAGGTCAGCTCCAGCCCCCGCACGGCCCAGCAGCCCTTTGGGGTTCATTGCTCGGCCTCACGGGACCAGAGCCGGCCTCAGCGTTCCAGCTCCGCACCAGATTGGCTGGCACAAAATGGGGGCAAAGCACTCACCCCCCACCCCCGTGTAACTGGCTGCATGACACACTGGGCGGTGAATGGGGGTGGGCTCCGGGATAAAATCCAGCTGCCAGCGGCTGGTGCAGACCATAGGCCACAGGCCGGCCTTGCAGGGGGCCACAGATCCGCACGTGGGTTTGTTCCTGGCCCGTATTTTCATGGGGGCTGAAGGAAAACAGAGCAACAGAAAAAGCCCCGAGCAGGGTGAGGCCGGGTGGGGTTGGGGGGAGCCAAGGGGGCAGGACACCAAAAATAACAACCCCCAAAAGCAGCAAAATTCTAGCTGATCTATTAACACAACTTCCAACATTACTTACAAACATTCCACTGGCCGCTGGCTCTGCACCGGGGGCACCTGCTCCCTGTCAAACCCCGAAAAGCCAAGACAGTCGCCCCGTGAAACTGATGTCCAGCAGCCCTGAGAAAATCAACTGGATCCCCCCCCCCAGCCCCCTGCTGCAGGACGTGCAGCGTCGCCGGAGCGCTGGGCTCGTGTGGGATTCAAACTCCGCGGCAGGGCCCAGACCCCTGTGTGTCTCCACACCTTAAATAATAGAATTCATTCAAAATAAAACAATCCAACCAGTGTCCTTCTCTTCGCTCCTCGGCCTCTTCCAGGGGGGGAGGTTGGTGAAGTCTTTTAAAATACACCCAGAGCAACGATTCCTTGCAAACAACCTGTTGGGGGGGGGCGGGATCTGAGCCCTGGGGAGATGTTAATTAACAGAGTTTGTTCATTATTTTAACTGATACAGCAGGGAAGGGAGAGAACCCAGGAGTCCTGGCCCTCAGCCCCGTGCCTCCCTCCCATCACACTCACCTCCTGCGTCTCTTTGGTGGGGAAGAGGCAGGTCTCCCCGCCAGCCTGAAGTCGCAGTGCACCTTGAAGGAGTCCCGGGGGCAGCCCTCGTTGGGGTCGATCCAGTACTCGCCTGGGAGTGGTGGGGAGTTTCAGTGCACAAATGTCACGGAGTGTGGGGAGTCCGGCCCTGCACCCCTCTTCCTGGGACCCACAGTGACTCTCAGCCAGCCAGTAAAACAGAAGGTTTATTGGACAACAGGAACGCAGGTTACAGCAGAGCTTGCAGGCCCAACCAGGACCCCTCCACCGAGTCCTTCTGGGCTTTCAGGGTGTTTGGATCCCAGTTTAGGATTCCCTGAATTCCAACCCCCAGCCCAAAACTGAAACTGAACTAACTCAGCTCCCTCCTGCCGGCCCCTTCCTTTGTCCAGCTTCCCAGCCAAAGGTGTTGACACCCTCCTCCCCTGCCTAGCTCAGGTTACAGCCTTAGGTCCTAGTCCCTCACCTAAAGTCCTCCCCAGTTCTCCCATCCCCCACACAGACAGTCCCTACTCCATCACATCTCTCCCCCCTTCGAGACTGAACTGAGCGGGGTCACTCTGCCCAGTGACCTGGGGAAGTTCAGGGCCCCCTCTCCGGGACAACGTGTCCGCTGTCAGGTTGGCACTTCCCTTCACATGGCCCACGTCCATGTCATAGTCCTGCAGGAGCAGGCTCCACCTCAGGAGCTTGGCGTTGGCTCCTTTCATCTGGTGCAGCCAGGTCAGGGGAGAGTGGTCGGTGTACGCGGTGAAGTGTCGCCCAAAGAGATATGGCTCTAGCTTCTTAAGGGCCCACACCATGGCCAGGCATTCCTTCTCGATGGCCACGTAGTTCTGCTCCCAGGGTAGCAACTTCTTGCTCAGGTACACAATGGGGTGTCTCTCCCCCTTTTCATCCTCCTGCATTAACACCGCCCCCAGTCCCGTGTCTGAGGCATCGGCGAACACCATAAAGGGTTTGTCAAAATCTAGGTTTGCCAGAACTGGGCCACTAACCAGAGCCTCCTTCAGCGCCCGGAAAGCCTCCTGGCACTGCTCAGTCCAGATCACCTTGTCTGGCTTCCCCTTTTTGCACAGTTCAGTGATGGGGCTGGCTATGGCACTAAAGTGGGGCACAAACCTTCGATAGTACCCCGCCATCCTAATAAAGGCCTGGACCTGCTTTTTGGTTTGGGGGGCAGGCCAGTCTCTGATCACCTCCACCTTGGCTGGTTCCGGCTTCAGGCAGCCGCTCCCCACCCGATGGCCCAGGTAAGATACTTCAGCCATCCCCACCTTGCACTTCTCAGCCTTCACTGTTAAGCCAGCCTTTCGGAGTCGGTCTAGGACTTATTTAACCTGGGACATGTGGTCCTCCCAGGTCTGGCTGAAGACGCAGATGTCGTCAAAATACGCCATGGCAAAACTCTCCATCCCCCTCAGTAGCTGATCCACCAGGCGCTGGAAAGTGGCCGGTGCTCCCTTGAGGCCGAAGGGCAGGGTCAGAAACTCATAGAGCCCCAGAGGGGTGATAAAGGCCGATTTCAGCCTGGCATCTGCGTCCAGCGGCACTTGCCAGTAGCCTTTGGTAAGATCCATAGTGGTGAGGAACCGAGCACCTCCCAGCTTGTCTAGGATCTCGTCAGGCCTGGGCATAGGGTAGGCATCAGATACGGTGATGGCATTGAGCTTTCGATAGTCCACACAGAACCGGATTGACCCATCCTTCTTGGGGACTAGCACCACTGGCGAGGCCCAAGGGCTGGAAGACGGCTGGATCACCCCCAAAGCCAGCATGTCCCTGACCTCTCTTTCTAGGTCCTGGGCAGTTTTACCAGTGACCCGAAAAGGGGAGCATCTTATAGGGGGATGTGACCCGGTCTCCACCCGGTGGACAGTCAAATTAGTGCGTCCAGGCTGGTTGGAAAACAGCTGTCGGTACAGATGCAGCACCCCTCTGATCTCAGCGTGCTGGCCCGGAGTCAGCTGATCAGAGAGGGGAATCGCCTCCAGGGGGGAACCAGCTTTTGTCCCAGGGAATAGATCTACTAAGGGGTCATCTCCCTGCCCCTCCCAATGTCCACACACGGCCAACACCACATTCCCCCTGTCATAGTATGGTTTCATCATGTTCACATGGTACACCCGACAGTGATGTGCCCGGTTTGACAGCTCCACCACATAGTTTACCTCATTCAGTTGCTTGATAACCTTGAAGGGCCCTTCCCAGGCGGCCTGGAGTTTGTTTTTCCTCACGGGGATAAGAACCATCACCTGATCCCCGGTGGCGAAGGCACGGGCTCGTGCTGTGCGGTCATACCAGACCTTCTGCTTCCTCTGGGCTCGGGCCAGATTCTCCCTGGCCAGGCCCATGAGCTCGGCCAGTCTTTCCTGGAAGGTCAGGACATACTCCACCACTGACTCTCCCTCGGGAGCGGCCTTCCCCTCCCATTCGTCTCTCATCAGGTCCAGGGGCCCCCTTACCCACCTTCCATACAACAGTTCGAAAGGTGAAAACCCGGTAGATTCCTGGGGTACCTCCCTGTACGCAAACAGCAGGTGAGGTAAGTACTTGTCCCAGTCCTGCGGGTGCTGGTTCATAAATGTTTTTAGCATCATCTTCAGCGTCCCGTTGAACCTTTCCACCAGCCCGTTGGACTGGGGGTGATACGCTGAGGCCCAGTTGTGCCGGACCCCACATTTCTCCCACAAGCAACAGAGCAGGGTCGACATGAAGTTGGACCCCTGGTCCGTTAAGACCTCCTTGGGGAACCCCACCCGGCTGAAAATTGTCAGCAGTGCATCTGCCGCTGTGTCTGCTTCGATAGAGGACAAGGCCACCGCCTCGGGGTAGCGAGTGGCAAAATCCACCACCACCAGGATGTATTTCTTCCCCGACCGGGTCGCCTTGCTGAGGGGTCCCACTATGTCCATGGCCACCTTCTGAAAAGGTTCTTCTATGATGGGTAAAGGCCTCAAAGCCGCTTTCCCCTTGTCCCGGGCCTTCCCCACCCTCTGGCAGGGGTCACAGGATTGGCAGTACTGTCGGACATGGGTAAAGACCTCAGGCCAGTAAAAGTTCTGTAGCAGCCTCTGCCTGGTGCGCCGGATTCCCTGGTTCCCTGCAAGAAGGATGTCATGGGCCAGGTACAACAGCTTGTGACGAAACCTCTGGGGAACCACCAGCTGCCTCCTGACCTCCATGACTCTACTTCCCCTGGGGGAGCCCATTCTCGGTACAGGAACCCCTTCTCCCACAGGAACCTCTCCTTGCAACCTCTCCTCATGGTCTGTACCGCACTAAGGTTAGCCCGGTCCCTGTGCTTCCGCAAGGAGGGATCTTTCTGCAACTCGGCCTGGAACTCAGCAGCTGGGACAGGGATGGGGACCGGCTCTCTCTCGCTGGCTGGGTCTGAGGCTGCAGCCTCTCTGAGCCATGTCCCTGGGCGTTCCCCCCCCACCAGGTTAGGGTCCTGCGCCTCGGGCAGAGTCCCTTCCCCGTTGTCAGGGCGCAGTGCCCTTCGCCGACTCTGACTGCGAGTCACGACCAGGGCACCCTGAGCGTTGCTTGGCCAGACTTCCAGGTCCCCCCCATTAACACCTCTGTGGGCAAATATGGGTATACCCCCACATCCTTGGGGCACTCCTTGGCCCCCCACTTCAGGTGTACCCTTGCCACGGGCACCTTGAATGGGGTCCTGCCCATGCCCATCAGGGTCAGGTAGGTGTCGGGCACCATCCGATCTGAGGCCACCCCCTCGGGCTGGGCCAGCGTCACCTCTGTGCCCGTGTCCCAGTACCTAGTGACCTTCCTCCCATCTACCTCCAGGGAAACAAGGCATTCTGTCAGGAGGGGCAGCCCCGCACCCACCCTGTAAACCAAAAACCCGGAGCCTGGAGCATCCAGCCCCCCAGAGGAGCTGACCTGGGGATTTCCTCCCTCCTTCCCAGGTTGTACACTGCCAGCCCCCCTTTCCTGGGAATGTTGCCCCTCATCCGACTGGGTCTTTACCCAGTCAACCCTCTGCAGGTTTTGTCTGCTTGATCTGTCCCTGAGCTTGGTGCACTGGGCCCATATTTGGCCTCGTTGGCCACAGTGATAGCAGCCCATGTCTCGTGAGTCCCCTCGAGTGGGTCGGATGGACCTGACGCTGGATGTTCCCCTTTTGGGGGGGTTCTCCATAGGCCCCCTCTGGGAGGCTCCATGTTGACTCTTTCTCTGCGTTGAGGCAGGCCTGCTCCTTCAAGACTCCTCCCTGTTATCTCCTGCCCGACTGTCCACAAACTCGTCGGCCAGCTGGCCTGCATGCTGCGGGTTCTCCGGCTTCTGGTCCATCAACCACAGCCTCAGGTCGGATGGGCACTGCTCGTACAGGTGCTCCAGTATGAATAGGTCAAGCAGGTCCTCTTTAGTTTGGGCCCCAGCTGTCCACTTGCGGGCATACCCCTGCACCCGGTTGACCAGTTGTAGGTATGTGACCTCACGGGTTTTACGCTGACTCCGGAACTTTTTCCGGTACATCTCCGGAGTCAGCCCAAACTCGCGGAGCAGGCCCTGTTTGAACAGTTCGCAGTCCCCGCCTCTGCCCCTTTCAGTAGGCTGTACACCTCCACGGCTGTGGAGTCCAGTAAGGGGGTGAGAACTGTGATCTTGTCTGCAGGGTCAACCCTGTGCAGCTCGCAGGCATTGTCAAAGGCCGTCAGGGAGGTATCTGTGTCCTCCCCCTCTTCACGCCGGGGCAGCAAGTGCTTATCAAAGCTCTTTGTTCAAATTGGGCTCCACATTTCCTAAAGCCGGCCCTGATGGGCCTCACCTGTGGGGCTGATCCCCAAGGGAGACAGGATGATCTGGTTTTGTGGGGACTATCAGAAGCTTAAAGTCATCACGGTGTCCGATGCCGACCCCATGCCTAGGCCTGGGGAGATTCTAGACAAGCAGAGAGCAATGGAGAACTTGGCCCTGGCAGACACTGATAACGTGCATCTTTAGCCAGACCTGGGAGGAACAGGTGTCCCAGGTGAAGAGGGAGCTGGGCTGCCTCAAGGAGGTGGGACTGATGGTAAAAGCTGGAAAGTGTAAGGTGGGGACGGCAGAGGTGTTGTATCTGGGCCACAAGGTGCGGAGCGGCTGCCCAAGCCCAGAGCTGGCCAAGGCCAAGATGGGGGCTCTTAACCAAGAGAGCCCGAATCGCAGACCAGAGGGCTGGGAAAAGACCCTGTGCCAGTTTGAACCCCAGGGGTATTGGGGGGGCAAAAGGGTTCGGGCCACATAAACCTTCCCACATGCGACCTGCAAGTGCCATCAAGCACCCCCGACCTAAGGGAGGGCGTGAGACTTAACTGTCCTGGTGTAACTCACACCAAGGGATGGGAGAGATGCTGGGGCATCCATGGGAACCTTGGTGGGTTCAAACTTCCCCAGGTCACTGGCTGGAGTGACCTGGCTCAGTTCAGTCTGGAAGGGGGGAGAGATGTGACGAACTGGGAAAGTTCTTAATGTTTTCTCTGAATACTGTGTTGGTGCCTCAGTGTCTCCTATGCAGTTCTTAATATCTAGGTGGTGGGATAAGGGTGTGTGATTGCTACAGAGCAAAGGGCCAGGGCACCTAAATGCCTGGCACTCTGTCTCCTAGCAACTGATGGCCTGGGCCCTCCTCTGCAAAGGTGCCAACTGAAGGTGTTGGAGACAAAGGGATCAGGTGACCTGGCCCGGGAAAGGGGCTGAGCAGAGAGGAGGGGCTGGAGGGGTGGTTAGTCTGGAGCTGGCTGGGGTCAAGGGTGGAGGGCAGACCTGGGGGTCTGGCTCACTGCCCCCCAGAATGGACCCGGCCGAGGGGTCCGGTTCGCTGTATCTACAAGCTCTGTTTTAGACCCTGTTCCTGCCATCGAATAAACCTCTGTGTTACTGGCTGGCTGAGAGTCACGTCTGACTGCAAAGTGGGGGTGCAGGACCTGGTGGTTTCCCCAGGACCCCGCTGGGGTGGACTCGCTGTGGGAAGCGCACGGAGGGGCAGAGGATGCTGAATGCTCCAAGGAGAGACCCAGGAGGTGAAGCCGTGTGAGCTTCTTGCCCTGCAGACAGTCTGCTCCAAGGGAGAGGAGGCTCCCAGAGTCCTGCCTGGCTTGGTGGGGAGCAGTTCCAGAGCAGCGCCCGGGGACTCTGTGACACTTCCCTTTTTTCCATCCTTTGTATACTGATTGTTTAATGTTTGATCGTTGTTCCCACATCTTTCAAGCAGGATAGCTTCTTGCTGAGCACTTTTTCCATGTCTGTGGAAATGTGGCTTGTGAGGGGTCTGTGAGCTGTAAGGGGGAGCCCTAGGGCTGGGGGATTTGTGAGCCGGGGGATCCTTTCCCTAAGGGAAGGTTCAGGAACCCCTTGGTTGGGTGGGTGTGAAATGAGGGGATCCCTCTCTCTGAGGGGAAGGGGGTGTCCAGGCAGGATTTCCTGAGCTGGCCCAGCCGCCCTGTCTGACTTAGCTGCCCTCACAGTGTCTCTAGTCTGGGCCACTCCCCACTCCGTGATGCACTGGGTGCTGCTCCCCATTCCCTGCGCTGGGCCGGCACCAGGAGCTCTCCCAGGCTCGGTTCCCTGGCACATGCTCCTGGGACCCGCGGCTTTGCCAGGGACTTTCCGGGCACCAGGTGTGGATCCAGAAGAACCAATCGCAGGTCCTGGGGCCACTGGGTCACCAGTTACCAGGTGAAACTGCTGCAGCGAGAGCTGGGTCTGGGATCTGCATGAGCCGTGTCTGCTCCATCCCTGGCCCAGGGGACAGGGCCGCCCCGAGCTGCAGAGACACCTCAGCTGGCTGGAGGGACAGCAGCCTCCCTGCGCCCTGGCATAGGGCAACCAGTACCCTGCAGCCCTGTGATCCCTGACCTGCTGGACCCTCCTGAATCCCAGCCCCTCCCTCAGCCCCAGCCCCTGCCCCAGGTAACCCCTGATCCTGCCGGACCCTGTCCTGTGTTCTCCCTGATCCCCCCATTCCAACTCGTCCCCCAGCCGTACATCCCCACCCCACCCCGGGTAACCCCTCATCCCTCCAGACCCTGTCCTGTGTGCTCCTGAGCCCCCCAATCCCAGCCCCGCCTCAGTCTTCCCCCCCGGGTAACCCCTGACCCCTCCAACCCTGTCCTGTATGCTCCTGAGCCCCCCAATCCCAGCCCCTCCTCAGCCCTACGCCCCCCCGGGTAACCCTCGACCCTGCCAGACCCTGTCCTGTGTGCTCCTGAACCCCCCAATACCAGCCCCCCCTCAGCCCTATGCCCCCCCAGGTAACCCCTGACCCCTCCAACCCTGTCCTGTATGCTCCCTGATCCCCCCATTCCAACTCCTCCCCCAGCCCCTGCATCCCCGCCCCACCCTGGGTAACCCCTGACCCCTCCAGACCCTGCCCTGTGTGCTCCCTGAACTCCCCCATCCCAGCTCTTTCATCAGTCCCAGGCCCCACCACAGCTAACTCCTGACCCCTCTAGACTCTGTCCTGTGTGCCAATCTGTCATGGAGTGTGGGGGAATCACCCCCACTTCCTGCGATTCACCAGGACTCTCAGCCAGCCAGTAACACAGAAGGTTTATTAGATGACAGGAACACAGTCCCAAGCAGGGCTTGTAGTTACAACCAGGACCCCTCAGCCAGGTCCCTCTGGGGAGTTAAGGATCTTAGACCCCAGACTTGGGCTCCCTGCCTCTTCCCAGCCAGCCCAAAACCAAAACTAAAAACCCCTCCAGCAGGCTCTCCCCCTTCTTCTCTCCCCCTCTCCCTTTGTCCAGTTTCCCAGGCAAAGGTGTGGACTCGCCCCATTGCCCTGCCTGGCTCAGGTTACAGGCTCAGGTCCTGTCCCTCCCCTAAAGTCACCCTGACATAACCTTATTCCCAGATTCTGGACCTTAGCGTCCAAAATATGGGGGTTAGCATGAAAACCTCCAAGCTTAGTTACCAGCTTGGACCTGGTACTGCTGCCACCACCCAAAAAATTAGAGTGTTTTGGGGCACTCTGGTCCCACTGAAAAAACCTTCCCTGGGGACCACAAGACCCAAATCCCTTGAGTCTCACAACAAAGGGAGATAATCCTTTTTCCCTTCCCCCCTCCAGGTGCTCCTGGAGAGATACACAGACACAAGCTCTGTGAAACTACGCAGAGTGAGTCCCCCTCTCCGTTCCCAATCCTGGAACAAAAGCACTTTCCTCTTCACCCAGAGGAAATGCAAAATCAGGCTAGCAATCCAACACACAGCTTTCCCCTGATTTCTTTCTCCCACCAATTCCCTGGTGAGTACAGACTTAATTTCCCTGAAGTAAAGAAAAACTCCAACAGGTCTTAAAAGAAAACTTTATATAAAAAAGAAAGAAAAAATACAAATGTTCTCTCTGTATTAAGATGATACAACACAGGGTCAATTGCTTAAGAGAATATTGAATAAACAGCCTTATTCAAAAAGAATACAAATCAAAGCATTCCAGCACTTATATTCATGCAAATACCAAAGAAAAGAAACCATATAACTTACTATCTGATCTCTTTGTCCTTACTCTTAGAAACAGAAGACTAGAAAGTAGAAAGTACTTCTCCAAAGCTCAGAGAAGCAGGCAGACAGACAAAAGACTCAGAGACACACTTCCCTCCACCCAAGGTTGAAAAAATCCGGTTTCCTGATTGGTTCTCTGGTCAGGTGTTTCAGGTGAAAGAGACATTAACCCTTAGCTATCTGTTTATGACACGCCCCCCAAATTGCAGACAGTGGGAAAGCTCACTGGCGGCAATTTCCTTCTAGAACTGGAAAATAAACAGATTAATACAACACATGCACTTTTACATATACTACTAAGTATATAACTAACAGACTTTTACATGTTAAGAACACTTTTTAACTACTGGATTGTGGGAAACTCTCACGGGAGAGTGCATCAGCAACTTTGTTAGAAGCTCCTGTGATGTGTTGAATGTCAAAATCAAAATCTTGGAGAGCTAAACTCCAACGAAGAAGTTTCTTGTTGTTCCCCTTGGCAGTATGAAGCCACTTGAGTGCAGCATGGTCAGTTTGTAGTTGGAACCGCCGTCCCCAAACATATGGGCGTAGCTTTTCCAGGGCGTACACAATGGCATAGCATTCCTTTTCACTGACTGACCAGTGACTTTCCCTCTCAGACAGTTTATTGCTGAGAAACACGACAGGATGGAAGTTGTGATCTGTTGCATCCTGCATGAGCACTGCTCCTATCCCACGCTCAGATGCATCTGTGGTTACTAGGAATGGTTTGTCAAAATCCGGGGCCCTGAGTACAGGGTCAGACATGAGCGTTGCCTTAAGCTGGGTAAAGGCTTTTTGACACTCATTAGTCCACTTAACGGCATTTGGCTGGGTCTTTTTGGTTAGGTCGGTCAATGGGGCAGCGATTTGGCTGTAGTGTGGTACAAATCGCCTGTAGTATCCGGCCAAGCCTAAGAAGGATTGGACCTGTTTTTTTGACCTTGGGACAGGCCACTTTTGGATAGCATCCACCTTGGCCTGTAGGGGGTTTATGGTTCCTCGACCCACCTGGTGCCCCAGGTAAGTCACTGTGTTTTGGCCTATTTGACACTTTTTGGCCTTAACAGTTAGTCCTGCCTGCCTGATGCGCTCAAAGACCTTTTCCAGGTGTAGTAGGTGTTCGGGCCAGGAGTCTGAAAAAATGGCCACATCATCGAGGTAGGCAACTGCGAATTCTCCCAGTCCAGCTAGTAGACCATCTACCAGCCTCTGGAAGGTGGCGGGTGCATTTTGAAGGCCGAAAGGAAGGACATTGAATTCATACACCCCCGCATGGGTGACGAATGCTGACCTCTCCTTGGCAGGTTCATCTAGCGGTACTTGCCAGTACCCCTTGGTTAAGTCTATTGTAGAGATGAACTGGGCACGTCCCAACTTTTCCAATAGCTCATCAGTACGTGGCATCGGATAGTTGTCCGGACGAGTTACAGCATTTAGCTTACGGTAGTCCACGCAAAAGCGTATTTCCCCATCTGGTTTGGGTACCAGAACCACTGGAGATGCCCATGCACTGGTAGATGGGCGGATTATACCCATCTGTAGCATGTTTTGGGATCTCCCGTTCTATAGCAGCTTGGGCATGAGGAGACACCCGGTAGGGTGGGGTTCTGATTGGGTGAGCATTACCTGTATCAATGGAGTGGTATGCCCGTTCAGTCCGTCCTGGGGTGGCTGAGAACAATGGGGCGAAGCTAGTGCACAGCTCCTTGATTTGTTGCCGCTGCAGACGTTCCAGGGTGGTTGAGAGGTTCACCTCTTCCACGCCACCGTCTTTTTTTTTCCGTCGTAGTAGACACCGTCAGGCCACTCAGCATCATCTCCCTGGACTGTAAACTGACAAACCTGTAAGTCTCTGGAATAGAAAGGCTTGAGAGAATTAACATGGTACACTTTAGGCTTTAGTGAGGAATTGGGAAATGCTATGAGGTAGTTTACAGCTCCCAGGCGCTCTTGGACCGTGAATGGCCCTTCCCATGATGCTTCCATCTTATGGGCCTGTTGCGCCTTCAAGACCATAACCTGGTCTCCTACCTTGAAGGAACGTTCTCTGGCATGTCTGTTATACCAGGCCTTTTGCTCTTTTTGAGCATCCTTTAGGTTCTCTCTAGCAAGGGCTAAAGAGTGTCGGAGGGTGCTTTGTAGGTTGCTTACAAAGTCCAGAATGTTAGTTCCTGGAGAAGGCGTAAACCCCTCCCATTGCTGCTTCACCAACTGTAATGGCCCCTTAACCTCGTGACCATACACAAGTTCAAATGGTGAAAACCCTAAACTGGGATGTGGTACAGCCCTGTAGGCAAACAGCAACTGCTGCAACACTAGGTCCCAATTCTTGGAGAATTCGTTGATGAATTTTCTTATCATGGCCCCCAAAGTTCCATTGAACCTTTCCACCAGGCCCTTGGTTTGATGGTGGTACGGGGTGGCAACCAAGTGATTCACCCCATGAGTTTCCCACAGTTTTTCCATGGTCCCTGCCAGGAAATTAGACCCTGAATCTGTAAGGATGTCAGAGGGCCAACCTACCCTGGCAAAGATGTCTGTTAGGGCCAGGCACACAGTGTTAGCCCTGGTGTTGCCTAGAGCTACTGCTTCTGGCCATCGGGTAGCAAAGTCCACTAAAGTCAGTACGTACTGCTTTCCTCTGGGTGTCTTTTTTGGGAAAGGGCCCAGAATATCCACAGCTACTCGCTGAAATGGGACCTCAATTATGGGGAGTGGCTGGAGAGGGGCCTTGACCTGGTCTTGAGGCTTACCCACTCTTTGGCATACCTCACAAGACCGGACATACTTGGCAACATCCTTGCCCATCCCCTCCCAGTGGAAGGACTTCCCCAACCGGTCCTTGGTTCTGTTCACCCCAGCATGGCCACTGGGATGATTATGGGCTAAGCTTAAGAGCTTCTCCCGGTACTTAGTTGGAACCACCAACTGTTTTTGCGGCTGCCATTCTTCCCGGTGTCCACCAGAAAGAATTTCCTTGTATAAAAGTCCTTGGTCTATAACAAACCGGGATCGATTAGAAGAGCTGAGAGGCGGTGGGGTGCTCCGTGCCGCCGCCCAAGCTTTCTGAAGGCTGTCATCTGCTTCCTGCTCAGCCTGGAACTGTTCCCTTGAGGCTGGGGTCACCAGTTCTTCCTCAGACTGTGGACTTGGGCTTGGTCCCTCTGGAAGCGATGTAGGTGATGGGGTTGTTTCCGTTGCTGGTGAACCGCTCTCCGCTGGTGCACCTGAGGGTATTTCAGGCTCGGGCTGAGCCTTTTGGGTATGGCTGTCGTGTGCTTCTGCCAGTTCTGGCTCGCTGGCGCCCTCTGGCGTTGAGTTTGAAGATGTGGTTGCACTTGCTGGTGCTGGTTGCTGTTCCAGTTCCGGGCCTGGGACTGGAGATGCTGTGGCTGTTTCAGTGGTAGGCATGGAATCCGGGTCCACTACCTCTGTCTGGGTCTCTGGTAACACAGACGGGGCCTCTGTGGACGGCTCAGGAACAGGAATGGGTCTGGAAGCTTGCCTGGTTTGGCTATGGGTAACCATTCCCACTCTCTTGGCCCGCCTCACCTGGTTGGCCAAGTCTTCCCCCAGTAGCATGGGGATAGGATAATTGTCATAGACTGCAAAAGTCCACATTCCTGACCAGCCTTTGTACTGGACAGGCAGTTGAGCTGTAGGCAAGTCTACAGCTTGTGACATGAAGGGGTAAATTGTAACTTTGGCCTTTGGGTTGATGAATTTGGGGTCAACGAAGGATTGGTGGATAGCTGACACTTGTGCCCCCGTGTCTCTCCACGCAGTAACCTTCTTTCCGCCCACTCTCAAATTTTCCCTTCGCTCCAAGGGTATTTGAGAGGCATCCGGGCCTGGGGATCTTTGGTGTGATGGTGGTGTAATGAATTGCACTCGCATGGTGTTCTTGGGACAGTTGGCCTTGATATGTCCCGGTTCATTACACTTAAAGCATCTTCCATCTGATGGGTCACTGGGCCGAGGTGAGTTACTGGAGACTGGTGAGGTTGAAGAGTAGGGTATCTGTGGCTTTACTTGGGTGGTATGGAGGGTCTTTGGCTGTCCTCGGTTGTAGGGTTTATGGTCTGTGTGCCCCCTGGGGTAATCGTTTCCCTTGACAGTAGCTTTTTTGCTTTATGCCAGTTCCATCCATTTGGCTCCAATCTCCCCCGCCTCAGCGATAGTTTTGGGATTTCTATCTTGTATGTACCGTGTGATGTCTTCAGGAACACCATCCAAGAACTGCTCCATTTGTATGAGGAGGTTCACTTCTTCCAAGGTTTGAATGTTGTTTCCTGTTAACCAGGCCTCATAGTTTTTTGCAATGTAGTAGGCGTGTTTGGGAAATGACACCTCTGGTTTCCATTTTTGGGTTCTGAAGCGCCGACGGGCATGATCTGGGGTTATCCCCATCCTGTATCTGGCCTTGGTTTGAAAAAGTTTATAGTCATTCATTTGCGGCTTGGGCATTTCAGCTGCCACCTCTGCTAAAGGTCCACTGAGGTGTGGCCTTAATTCTACCATGTACTGGTCTTCGGGGATGCTGTACCCAAGACAGGCTCTTTCAAAATTTTCCAAGAAGGCCTCGGTGTCATCACCTGCCTTGTAGGTGGGAAATTTCCTGTGCTGTGGAGCAAGACTTGGCGCCGGGTTGTTAGGGTTGGCTGGCACATGCAGCCCAGCTTTTGCCATCTCCAGTTCATGTTTTCTCTGTTTTTCCTTTTCTTCATTCTCTTTTTGTTGTTTTTCCATTTCTCGGGGGTGGGCCACCTCTTCTTCTTCTAGTTTTCTTTTGTGTGCTGCCTCTTGGGCTGCCTGTTCTCTTTGGAAGGCTGCCAGTTTGAGGCTTTCTTCCTTTTCTTTCATCTCCATCTGTCGCCTGTGTTCAGCGTCTTTGATTTGTTCTTCGGCGTCAATCTTTGCCTTAGAAGTCATGGTTCCTGTTTTCTTGTGTTGGGGTGCCCTCCGGTGTTTATTTTCTGAACTGCAGGCTCTCTTTTGCCTCCTGAAGTCTGCCTAGCAACAGTGCTTTTTTCCTTTTCTCTCTCTAGCTAATGTTCAATTAAGGGAAACCAGAAAAACCACTTTATCTGCATGCATATAGAGTGCTGGTATGACTCTCAATGGGAGTGCTATTGTATGACAAAAGACCCTTAACAGTCTTCTCGCTTAATATGCAAACCACAACTGCTAGAGAGCAGAAAAAAAAAATTCTCTCTGGTTCCCTTTTAAAACCAAACTGTTTCTCTCTGCTAAAAAGCCCTTAGCAGAGAAAAGAAAAATATAATATTCCTACTGGCTTCTGGGTTCTGTCTATATCCCGCCGCTGCTACACCATGTTATAACCTTATTCCCAGATTCTGGACCTTAGCGTCCAAAATATGGGGGTTAGCATGAAAACCTCCAAGCTTAGTTACCAGCTTGGACCTGGTACTGCTGCCACCACCCAAAAAATTAGAGTGTTTTGGGGCACTCTGGTCCCACTGAAAAAACCTTCCCTGGGGACCACAAGACCCAAATCCCTTGAGTCTCACAACAAAGGGAGATAATCCTTTTTCCCTTCCCCCCTCCAGGTGCTCCTGGAGAGATACACAGACACAAGCTCTGTGAAACTACGCAGAGTGAGTCCCCCTCTCCGTTCCCAATCCTGGAACAAAAGCACTTTCCTCTTCACCCAGAGGAAATGCAAAATCAGGCTAGCAATCCAACACACAGCTTTCCCCTGATTTCTTCCTCCCACCAATTCCCTGGTGAGTACAGACTTAATTTCCCTGAAGTAAAGAAAAACTCCAACAGGTCTTAAAAGAAAACTTTATATAAAAAAGAAAGAAAAAATACAAATGTTCTCTCTGTATTAAGATGATACAACACAGGGTCAATTGCTTAAGAGAATATTGAATAAACAGCCTTATTCAAAAAGAATACAAATCAAAGCATTCCAGCACTTATATTCATGCAAATACCAAAGAAAAGAAACCATATAACTTACTATCTGATCTCTTTGTCCTTACTCTTAGAAACAGAAGACTAGAAAGTAGAAAGTACTTCTCCAAAGCTCAGAGAAGCAGGCAGACAGACAAAAGACTCAGAGACACACTTCCCTCCACCCAAGGTTGAAAAAATCCGGTTTCCTGATTGGTTCTCTGGTCAGGTGTTTCAGGTGAAAGAGACATTAACCCTTAGCTATCTGTTTATGACACACCCCCTGCTCTTCCATCCCCCATGCAGACAGTCCCAGTAAAACTAGACGACAATCCCAGGTCAGTCCGCCCCGCTCCCTCCTGCGTCACAGAACCCCTAGCCCCAAGCCCCACATCTGACTCTGGGTAACCCCAGAACCTCCACATCCTGGCCCCTTCCTGAGCCCAGACTCTGCTACACCCTGCCCAGAGCCACCCCCCACCACACCCCAACCCTGGGCAGTGCCCTGAGGCTGAGACCCTGCCAACCATTGTCTCTGCCGCCCCCCAACCCTGCTGGCACCCCCCCGTGCCCTGCCCTCCCCACCACTGTTCAGTCTGCAGTTCGCCCCACTGCCACCCGCCCCCACCCCCAGTGCTGCCCTGCAGCTCCTGGTCGTTCCTCCCCCCCCCCCTTGGTATTTCCAGGGCTTTCTCCCTGGTGCTGTTAGTTCCCATACCCCAGCCAGGGCCCAGGAGGGAGCTTTCTGGGGCAGTAATCGCCAGGAGCGCTCTGCAGGCCTCTCCTGAAAGTTGGTACCACGTCCCTGGGGCCCTCACCAGTTCTGGGCACCGCATTTCAAGAAAGATGTGGAGAAATTGGAGAGGGTCCAGAGAAGAGCAACAAGAATGATTAAAGGTCTTGAGAACATGACCTATGAAGGAAGGCTGAAGGAATTGGGTTTGTTTAGTTTGGAAAAGAGAAGGCTGAGAGGGGACATGATAGCAGTTTTCAGGTATCTAAAAGGGTGTCATCAGGAGGAGGGAGAAAACTTGTTCACCTTAGCCTCCAATGATAGAATAAGAAGCAATGGGCTTAAACTGCAGCAAGGGAGGTTTAGGTTGGACATTAGGAAAAAGTTCCTAACTGTCAGGGTAGTTAAACACTGGAATAGATTGCCTAGGGAAGTTGTGGAATCTCCATCGCTGGAGATATTTAAGAGTAGGTTAGATAAATGTCTATTAGGGATGGTCTAGACAGTATTTGGTCCTGCCATGAGGGCAGGGGACTGGACTCGATGACCTCTCGAGGTCCCTTCCAGCCCTAGAGTCTATGAATCTATGAGTCACCCCACATCCCAGTCATGGAGCCAGAGCTTCCAAGGGACCGTTTGGAGCATCTGGTCTGAGCTCCTGCTTGCACAAGCGAGAGAGTCACATCCAGGGATCCCGGCATCCAGCCCAGATCTGGTAGTCGAGCTAGAGCGGGTCTGTTAGAAAGAGACGTCCCAGCCTGATGTACAGACTCCAAGTGCTGGCGAATCCACCGTGTCCCTGAGTCGGCTGCTCCAACGGTTAGTGCCCCTCCTGGTTAAACGTGTGTCCCTTATTTCTCATCTGAAGTTGTCTCACTTCAGCTGCCAGCCACTGGCTCTTGTTTTGCTTTGTCAGTGCAATCAAAGAGCCCCCTGCTCCCAGACATCTCCTCTCCAGGAACCATCTCTTGGATGAACAGCACAGCCTGGGCACCTTCAGTCTCTCACTAAATGGCAGGTTTTTCCAGTCCTTGACTCATCCTTGTGGCTCCTCTATGAACCCCGCCAACATTTCAGCCTCCTTTCTGCAGGGCAGATCCCAGAACGGGACACAGCAGCCAGTGACGGTCTCACCAGGGCTGTATATGGAGGTGACGCCTTCTCCCTGCACCTGCCTGATATTCCCGTTTATACAGCCCAGGGTCACATTCACCCTCTTCGGGTACATCTACATTGCACTAGGCACCCATGGCTGGCCTGTGCCAGCTGATGGGCTTGCAGGGCTCCGGCTGCAGGGCTGTTTCATTGCAGTGTCGACTGCCAGGCCTGGGCTGGAGTCCAAGGTAAAGCCACACGAGATGGGAGGATCCCAGAGGCCTGGCTCCAGCCCGAGCCTGGAAGTCAACACTATAATGAAATTATTTTAGCTGCACAGCCCAAGCCTCATGAGCCCGAGACAGCTGGCCCAGGCCAGCCAGGGTGTCTGGTGGCAGGACAGACACACCCCAGCTTCAGCAATGCACGGGGAGCTCGTGTTCAGTTGGGTTCTGCCGTGACCCCCACGTCCAGTCCAGCCCAGGGTACAGACCCACCCGCCCCTCCTGTGGGGCCCATGGCCTTGGTTCCCAGATGTACAGACTGCCTGGGTTATTTGTAGATGAGCCCAAGGCCAGAAGGGACCATGTGACGGTCTCATCTCACCCCCGGTCCAGCACAGTGCAGAGACCTGCCCCAGGATAACTCCTAGAGGAGATCTCAGAGAAAACAGCCAGTTGTGATCCAAATGCTGCCGGGGTGTAGAACCCACCACACTCCTTGGGAAACGTCCAGTGGTTCATTCCCCTCACTGGTAAAAACTGCGCCTTAGTTCCAGCCTGAGCATGGCTGGCTTCAACTTCCAGCCGTCGGATTGTGTTTGACCTCTCGCTGCTGGGCTGAAAAGCCCATTAGTAAACACTTATTGCCCCTGTCAGTCAGTGTCAGCAACGGGAGTAGAACCCAGGAGTCCTGGCTCCCAACCCCACCTGCTCTAACCCAGCAGCCCCCCTTCCCCTCCCCGAGCTGGGGAGAGAACCCAGGAGTCCTGGCTCCCTTCCTTAACCCTTCTCTCAAACTCCATTAACTCCCATTATAACCTAGTGCCCCTGGAGAGACGGCGGATGTGCTGTTGTGTATGTCACAGATTGGCCAGAGATTTTAAATAATAATAAAAAATGTCCCAAAAACCCACTTTATTGCTGTTAGCAAAGCTGCAGAGCGAGATCGGGGGCGCAGGGTTGTGGACACACACGGGACACAGGGCGGGGGCTGTACAGGGACTGGGCCCTTCTCACACAGACCCCGTGCTGGGCTCAGCAGGGCTGGACCCCGGGGGAGCGACACACGGGTGCGATGGGGCCTTTAACCGGGCGCTGGGGCTGCCCCCCTAGCCATGGGCCTGATCCTGCCCCACAGGGACCCTATTGACCAGGAATGGCTGAATCAGGCCCAAAGCCTTCTGGGTAATGGCTGGAGGGGCTTTATCTGGGGTGACTGACAGCAGCCTCTGGCCAATAGGGGCTGGGCTCGGGGCCCAATCCAGCACCCACTGGAGTCAAGAGAAACCTTCACCATATCGGCAATGGGGTTTGGATCAGCCCCGTGGGCCCTGCTGCCCCCTGACAAGGGGCGACCCCCATTCCCAGCCCCATGGGGCAGCAGTCCTCTCCCCTGCTGCCCCCTGACGAGGGGCGACCCCCATTCCCAGCCCCATGGGCAGCAGCCCTCTCCCTGGATAGGCGCCCCCCTCCCCCCAAGCCCAGCACAGGAGTGCGGAGAAGCGGGGAGCCCAAGGGGCTGGCTCGCTGGTGAGTCTCTAGCCTGTTGGCTCAGCGCGGTTACGGGGCCGGGGTCTGGGTACAGCAGCTGGCACCAACGTCGCAGAGTGGGGACAGTGGGTGGTGGTGCGCGTGGGTCCCACGAAGGCACCGGGGGGATTTGGGGGCGACGGCTCCTTCCCGCGTTTATCTGAAAGGTAAAGAGGGTCAGTTACTAGGAGCCCTGGGCCCTGATGTGAGGCTGGCAGGGATCAGGGCTGTTCCCAGTGCCCCCAGGGAGTCTCCCATTGACACAGGGTAGGGCTGGGGGGGTCCCAGGGGCTGTGGCTGGCTGGGGGGCACAGGGGTTGGGGGTCTCCCAGTGGGTGTTGGGTGGGCCCAGAGGGTGAGTGGCAGGGATGGGCACAGCAGGTGGGCGGGATTGTGACAAAGTGGGAATGTTCTTGCTGTGTTCTGTAAATGCTGAGTGGGGGGTATTAACCTGAGAAGGTTGCAGGGGAGTTGTGCTGGGACTGGCTGTCTTGGGGAAGGGAGGATTCCTGAGCATGTAACCTGAGAACCCAGGAGGGAGGTTGGAGGCCAGGTGACACCTCTGCCCGGGACACTGAACAAAGGACACAAAGGCTGGAGGAGGAGCCGGGGGGGAGGCTGCATGAGAGGCTGGGGGGAGTTTTCAGTTTGGAGCTAGCTGGGGAATGGAGAGGAGCCCCAACGAGGCTTGGGCTTCCCAATGGGGATGTGGCCTCCCTGAGGGCCCCAGATGGACCTAACTAAAGGAGGTCCTGTTGTCTGTACCTACAAGCTCTGTTTTAGACCATGTTCCTGTCGTCTAAATAAACCTCTGTGTTACTGGCTGGCTGAGAGTCACGTCTGACTGCAAAGTGGGGGGGCAGGACCCTGTGGGTTCCCCAGGACCCCACCTGGGTGGACTCGCTGTGGGAAGCGCATGGAGGGGCAGAGGGTGCTGAATGCTCCAAGGAGAGACCCAGGAGGTGAAGACGTGGGAGCTTCTTGCCCTGCAGACAGTCTGCTCCAAGGGAGAGGAGGCTCCCCAAAGTCCTGCCTGGCTTGGTGGGGAGCAGTTCCAGAGCATCGCCCAGGGACTCCGTAACAGGGATTTCTCCAAAGGGTGCTGGGTGGGCCCAGGGGCTGTGGCTGGCTGGGGGCGCACAGCGGGTGGGGAGGTCTCCCCAGGGGGTGCTGGGTGGGGGAGGGGCAGTGGCTGGTTAGTGGGGCACAGCAGGCAGAGGGGTCTCCCCAGTGGGTGCTGGCTGGGCCCAGGGGCTGCGGGTGCCTCCCCGGGCAGCGGCTACTCACAAGGGGCCCCGCGGGTTGCGGGCGGCGTTCATCTTCATCCCCTTGATGATGAGGATGGTGCCTGCGATGATGCCGACGATGCCTACGGCCAGGCCCAGGGCGCACACCAGGGTCTCTGTGGTCTCGGGGACGGGGCTGGGCACCTGGGCTTCTGGAGAGAGGGGGAGAGGGACGGGGCATGGATTGAGGGGGGCTGTTCCCACACCTCCCTCCCATAGCTGGGATAGAACCCAGGTGTTCTGGCTCCCAGCCCCCCTGCTCTAACCACCAGCCCCCACTCCCGACCCAGAGCTAGGAGAGAACCCAGGAGTCCTGGCTCCCAGCCCTGTGCCCAGCGGGGTCCCCTGGCGCCCCAGCCTCACCCCAGTGCTTTGTGAAGGGCTCGGGCAGCCCCCAGTGCTCCACTCGGCAGTCGTAGAAGTCGCCCTGGCTGGGGAGGAAGGCCAGGTAGGAGAACTTGCGGAAAGAGTTGTCCTGGCGGGGGTAGAAGTCGGTCTCGTAGACGCCCCCCGTCACCTCCTGCCCGTTCTTCAGCCACGTCACGCTGAGCACCGGTGGGGAGAACTTGTCCACGAAGCAGATCAGGACGTTGGGCTCTCCCAGCTCCACGGGGTCTTCGGGGAACACGGTCACCTCAGGGGGCACTGGGGAGACAGAGGTCAGTGGGTCCCATTGCCTGCCCCTGAACCAGCCAGGCCCTGCCCTGGGGCCAGATGGGAGCCAGCGCCCCCCAGAGGGGACAGGCCCCATATCCCACTCCCTGCCCCGAGCCAGCCAGTCCCTGCCCTGGGGCCGGATCGGAGCCAGCGCCACCCAGAGGGGACAGGCCCCTGCCCCATTCCCTGCCCCCCGAGCCAGCCAGTCCCTGCCCTGGGGCTGGATCAGAGCCAGCGCCCCCCAGAGGGGACAGACCCCTGCCCCATTGCCTGCCCCTGAGCCAGTCAGTCCCTGGTGCTCACGCGCCAGCTCAAGGGTCTCTCCCCAGGACTGTGGGGGCATCACCGGGGCCATCCCAGCTCCCTGCACTGACAGCTCGTGGGGCACAAGGGGCAGGGGAGAGAACCCCTCAGGGACTGGGAGGGGAGCTGAGGGGGGTCTGGTATTGGGCTGGGTGGGTGTGTGAGCAGGGGACCGTGGGGCAGAGAGAGAAGGGGTCTCTGGATAAAAAGGTGGTGGGAGGGCTCAGGTCCCTGGTGGGGAAAGTCGGGGGACAGGTCAGGCCCCTGGCGGGAAAGGTGCCCCCACACCCCCATGCCGTACCGGTCTGGGCCTGCGTGCGATTGGACCTCTGGATCATGATCTCCATGTTCTTCTTCAGCACGGCCATGTTGCCCAGGGCGCCCTGCGCCTCAAAGCTGGTGAACTTGCCGAAGTCGGGCAGGCGCCAGACGGTCTCCTTCCTCTCCAGGTCCACGTGGAAGATCTCGTCCTGGTCGAACTCGAACATGAACTCCCCGGCCTCCCGCTGGGCCGGGTCCGTGCGCTGGTAGAAGGCCACCTGGGAGAGCATGTTCTCCGCTGCGGGGAGACAGGGGTCAGTACTGGCCACCTGGGGGGGCTGCTTCTCACCCCAGCGGAGGGGGTCTCAGCGCTTCCCCCAGCAGTGCAGCCCCCCAGCTCCCGGGCTGTGACATTCGCACTAGGGCTCCCCGGTGTCGGGGGAAGGCAGATGCATGGAGCACGGTGCCCCCCAGCATCGCGGTGGGGCTCTGGGACCAGCACTGACTGCCAGGGGAGAGTGCCCCGGCCCTGCCCCGGCCCCTGCCCCTGCCCCCAGCACAGGCCCCCTAGGGCTGCCCTGCTGCAAGGACTGAGAGAGCAGAGACCCCCCTGCTGACCCCTGCTCAGTTCCCTGGTTTCCAGTCACGTCTCCCAGCCGAGCAGTGACCAGAGCAAACCCGGCTCCGCTGGCAAGTGGGGACGTGACCCAGCCAAAGCAGCTCCTGGGGGGAGTTGGGGGCTGCAGCTGCAGGACATTTCATTCTCCCGTCTGTGCGTGGGGCTGGTTCCGTGTCCCAGAGTCACCATGACCTGGTTCTTGGGGCAATTTCAGTCTCTGGCCCCCGACACTCACACCCCCAGGGTCGATCACTGGGAGACCCCGGAACTCCCCAGCCAGAGACATTAAAGCTGCGCTGGGGGGTCAGACACACTCCAAGGGGGAGGGGTCTGGCTCCAGGCTGGGACTCCCCGGGGCCCAAGGGAGTTGGGCACCTGCATTCTAGGGAGTCATTCGCTGACCCCAGCTCGCCCGGCAGGATCTCACCGACCGACTGCAAAAGAGGGAACCCGCCACCACTAGCCAAGGAGAGTCGGCCCCACAGAGCCCCCCCCGCCCCATGGGTTTGAGCCCTGGGGGGAAGGGGGATTATGTGGCCAGGCCGGGGAGAGGGGTCAGGGGCTCCCTGCTCTGCACTGACACACTCAGTGCTCAGCAGGGTCTGGCCCTGGCGCGGCTCTTTGGGGAACGATCCCCCATCCCCCTTGTGCCTGGCACCCCCCTGGGGGGATCAGCCCCAAGTCCCTGTGGGGGAGGGGGCTGCACCCCTAGGGCAGGGCTGTGTCGTACCCAAACCACAGAGACTTCCTCACAATCCCTCTGCTGCCCCTACACCAGCCTCCCCTCCCCCCTCCCTGCCATGGGGATGAGACCCCCCTCCCTCCACCCCATCCAGATCAGCCCCCTTTCCTGTCCTGCCCACCCCATCCCCTGCCTACTATTGGATGAGACCCTCCTCCCTGCAGCTCCCCCCAAAGCTGGCTCACCCCATGAGCCCCCCCATTGTCTCCTCTCTGGGGGGTAGCCGGGCGCTATGGGGGTGAAGCTGCCCCCCCAGGCCCAGGTGTCACAGCCCGCGCCCCACCCGTACCTGTCACTGCCCCGGCACCCGGCAGGGCCAGCAGGGTGAGCAGGGCCAGCTGGGCCATGGGGACGCCCCGTCCTGCGCCCATCTCCTCTCCCCGGGCACTGGGCTGGGTGCAGGGCCGGTAGTGCTATGGGGCCAGGGGAGGCACATGTCACACCCTGGGGGGAGGCATGGTTGGGGTCTGTGCCTGGCATTGGCCAGGGGAGCCCAGCCCAGGGCCCCCACCCAATGGCAGAAATCCCTGCGCCGACCAGGCTGTTACCGGGCAGAGCAGCAGCGCTGAGCCTCCCAGAGGGGAGATGAAGAAGTTCAGGATTCCTGGCTCGCAGGATTGTGTCACGAGTCAGGATAATTATTGTGTTTTCCTAAAGCCCCAGCTCCAGGAGTCATGTGGGTCTGGGAGGATTTCAGCCTCGTTCTGAGAGACAAAGTGAGTGTCCAGCCCTCAGGACTGTGGGGAGAGCTTCAGAGTGGGACCCCTGGGCGCCCTGAGGGCTCAAGACACAGCTGGTATTTGTACATCATTGCAGGACTTTTGGTGAGCCTGACTCATGATTTGGGGGGGGGGGGTCACACCATAGGCGTTGTTTGACTTCCATATTTGGGAGTGCAGCTTCAGTCAGGCCAACGGGGCCATGCATGGGGGGCACAAATTCTGTGCCTGTCCAATGTTTGCAGTTTGGGGGGGACAATGGCCCCCCTGCTCCATCAAATTACACCCATGGGTCATAGCTCTGACCTATACAGTTGTGCAATGGGGGAGGGGGTGTAACACCTCTGACCCCCAGGTACCCTGATGTCTCAAAGAGCAGAAGGCAAATAAAAAGAACCTCTGTGACAAGGTGGGACTGTTCTTAATGTTTTCTCTGAGTGCTGTGTGGGTGCCTCAGTTTCCCCTATGCAGTTCTCGAGTGTCTAGGGGTGTGTGATTGTTGCAGAGCCCTAGAGGGCAGGTGTGAAGGTGTCTGCACAGAGAGTGACCAACACTCTGTCTCCTGGCCACTGATGGCCTGGGCCCCTCCCCAGCAAAGTGCCAACAGAAGGGGTTGGAGAACAAGGAGATCAGAGGAGGGGCTGGAGGGGGTTTCAGTTTGGAGCTGGCTGGGGAAATGAAGGGGAGCCCAGCCGGGGCTCTGGCCTCCCTGGGCCCCCCCCCCAAGATGGACCTGAGGGGTCCTATTGTCTGTACCTGCAAGACCTGTTTTGGACTGTGCTCCTGTCATCTAAATAAACCTTCTGTTACTGGCTGGCTGAGTCACAGAGAATCACAGGAAGCCGGGGGTGCAGGGCCCAGACTCCCCCAAACTCTGTGACAACCTCACAGCTGGTATTGTTACATAAACTCAGGATTTTACAGCCAATCTCATAATTTTGGAGCATTTGGGGTTGGCAGTACTGCAAATTCCCAGCCAGATGCCAGTTCCCGCCGGCTGTATGCGCACAGCGGGGCCCGGAGCAGTGCGGGTGCAGCAGCACTGCCAGGGGGAGTTTGTCCCAGGTGCGGACGTGGCGCTGGGGCCAGAGAAGCCCCTTAGGGAGATTGATGGTGGGAGCAGCTGGGAGGCCGAGCTATGCCTGATCCATGGAGACTGAGCCCCCGCTCTGGTGGGGGGGGGAATGGCTCAGGCACATGAAGGTGGCAGAGGGGGAAGCTCAGAACTTCTACTTGTGGGGCCAGCCCCAAACCTTCCCCTGGGACTAAATTTACCCCCAACAAACCAAAGACCCCCCCACACTCATCCTGCCCCAGCTGGCAGGAGAGGGTCAAGTTACCAGGGGAAGGAAACAGGGGGTCCCAGGCCCGTTGCTGGGGGCCCTGCTCTGGTCCCTGGGCTGGCCCCGCTCTCCAGCTGCCCCGGGGCCATGGCAGGCGCTGGGCGAGTCCTGCAGCCCGACCCCAGGCCCTGCTCTGCCCCCTGTGAGGGAGAAGTAGGGAACCGAGCCCTGCTGGGGCCGGCTCTGCCTGGCGACTGATGATGCTGCCCAGCCCCGGTGCTGACTGGCCCCTGGGCTTGGGGTGCCCAATCCCCGGGGCTGTGGGCAGCGTCCTGGGGCTGGTGCTCGGAGCCGGGCAGAGAAGGTCTCAGTCTGGGGGGACCCGATGAGTTTCCAGGTCTCTCCCTCCTGAGCAGCGATGGGGGCGGGTCGGATCCTGGGGGCCGGGAGCCGCTGGGCTGGGGCTCTGCTAGTGACACTGACGGTGCTGAGAACCCACCTGGCTCATTGCATGGAGCCCCCAGGTGAGCAGAGACCTCAGCGACCCAGGAAGCACCCAGGGAGCTGGGTGTATCTGGGGGGATCAGACTCCAGCACCCCAGGGAGCCTCGTCCTGGGCAGCGCTGGGTGTATTCGGAGGGGGCTCAGACCCCAGCGCCCCGGGGAGCCCCGTCCTGGGCACCGCTGGGTGTATCCGGGGGGAATCGGTGCCCACGCACCCTGCAGATCATGTCCCAGGTGGGTGCCGGGTGTATCTGTGAAGTTCAGTTTGGACTGAACGACCCCACATGCCCCAGGGAGCCGTATGCCCAGCTGGCGCTGGGTGTATCAAGGGGATCAGACCCCACATGCCCTGCGGAGCCCCATCCTGGTCACGAGTGTATTGGGGGAATTGGACCCTACTCACCCCTGGGTGCCCTGTGCCAGGCAGCCACCAGGCGTATCAGGGGAAGTGGACCCCACACACCGCAGGGAGTCCTGTCTTGGGCAGGCGCTGGGTATATCAGGGAGATTCAGCCCTATATGCCCTGGCGAGACCCCATCCAGGCAGACAGCAGATGTATGGGGGTGGAGGGGAATTGGACCCCAGGCATCCCAGCGAGTCCTGTCCTGGGCAGGTGCTGGGTGTGTTGGTCTTTCCTCCATGAGCTCTGGCTCCACCTGCGGTGTTTGGGGGGGCCCCAGGGTGGACAGGGGGAGGGGCCATGGGGATCCAGGCCCCTCCCATGGGAGTGAGACACAATGCACAGAATCGTTCCCTTTTACACCCCCTGCCCCAGGGGAACCTGGGGTGAACCCACATTAACAGGCTGCTCCAGAGCCAGACCCTGGGGCCTTCTCCTGCCCCACAGTGACCGGCCCGCAGCCTCCCTGCGCCTGGCTCCCAGCTCCCCTGCACCTCCCCCATCTGTGCTGTGCCCCCCTGTGACTCAGTCTCCCCGCACCCTGTGCCCCACCCTGCCCCCATTTCTCTGCTGTGCCTCCTGCCCCACCCCTCCGCCCCGTGCCCCCCGCTGAGTGTCCCCCAGGCCCCCAACCTGCCCCTCCCCCACGTCTCCCCATGTTACTGTCATTCTCCCCCCCTCGCAGCCCTGCGGGTTCCCGTCAGCGCCCAGTGGATCCAGGGTGGTGCCGGGGGGGGGTGTCCCGGGGCTGTGGTTGCCCCCTCCGCTGAGCTCCGAGCCCCGGGGCAGGAGGCGGGTCTCTGAGCCCAGCCCGTCTGCCCCCCAGAGCATTTCCTGTACCAGGCGAAGGCTGACTGTCTGTTCACCAACGGCACCGAGCGGGTCCGGTACCTGCAGCGCTACATCTACAACCGGCAGCAGTACGTGCACTTCGACAGCGAGCTGGGGGTGTTCGTGGCGGACACGGAGCTGGGGCGGCCCGACGCCGAGTACTGGAACAGCCAGCCCGAGATCCTGGCGGACAAGCGGGCTGCGGCGGACCGGTTCTGCCGGCACAACTACGGGGCGATCGAGCCTTTCAGCATCGAGCGGAGAGGTGAGTGCGGGGGCGGGGCTCCGAGGGGGCGGGGAAACGGGGGGAGCCCCCCACCGCCTCCGGGTCTGGCTGCGGGGCCCCCTGTCGGCAGAGCGCAGAGCCCCACCCGGGTCAGTCTCGGGGAGTAGCTGACCCCTCCCCCTTCCCAGCCCCCCACCCCTCTGAGGGGTTCAGCCCCCAGCGCCCCCCCTGACTATCTGGGGCAGGCAGCTGCTGCGGCTCCTACCCCCCTTCCTGCACTGTGGGGGCCAGGCAATGGGGCAGAACTTCCCACCCCCCAACCTCCCCCCTCAGGGTGCCCCCTGGATAGGGGGTGGGAGCAGCCCCTGGTCCCTGGGCTGAGACCCCGTCTGCCTGGGCCCCGAGCGTCAGACAGTCCCTGGCTCTGTCCCCATGGGGGTAACAGGACGCAACTCCCCTCAGGCCCTTTCTGCTGATCCTGCCTGGGACAATGGGGGCAGGAGAGTACCGGCCTCCCTCCAGGGCAGTAAGGCGGGAACAGGGTGGCTGGGGAATCGGACCCTACACACCGTGGGGAGCCCTGTCTGTCATGGCCATGTACAGGGGAACGGGACCCACACATCCAGGGTGCCTTGCCCCAGGCAGCTGCCAGGAGTATCAGGGGGTTGGATGCCCTGTCCTGGAAAGGCGCCATGTGTATGGTTGGGGGGATTGGACTCCACACACCCTGGGGAGCATCAGCCTTGGCAGGTGCTGGGCATATGGGGGGGTGAATATTTCCATGTGGGGGCACCTGTTCTCCCTGAGCCCCCCTCCATCTCTAGACCCTTCCCCAGCTCTCTCTCTCTCTCTCACCCCAGTTCAGCCCAAGGTGAAAGTTTCCCCCACGAAATCGGGGTCCCAGCCCCACTCCCACCTGCTGGTTTGCTCCGTGACGGGGTTTTACCCCTCGGGGATCGAGATCAAGTGGCTGAAGAACGGGCAGGAGCAGACGGCCGGGGTGGTGTCCACGGAGCTGCTCCAGAACGGAGACTGGACCTTCCAGATCCTGGTGATGCTGGAGATGAGCCCCCGGCGCGGGGACGTCTACACCTGCCAGGTGGAGCACATCAGCCTGCGGGACCCCCTTGCCGTGCACTGGGGTAAGAGTGCTGGGTCACCCAGCCCCCACAAATACCACCCCAAGCCAAGACTTCAAAGCGCTGTCTGCTGTAGCCTTTTATTCTATTTAATATTAATTATGTTTCAGTGGGTTCAGATCTGGGCTACACGTAGCCTCAAGTTCAACAACGTTATCTCTGTTTGTTCTGGATTTAGAGCCCATGGGAGCATAGCCACCTAACACCTACACGAGCGTCTCTCTTTTAGCACAGCACATACAACCCCTAAAGATAAGTACCACGTACTAGTCACATCCTCCTAGCGATGGTGTTTGTCTGGTGCCCTCTCATGGATTGACCATCAAGATATGGGAGTGGTTCCTGCTGGAGTTTTCTGTAGGAAGCTCCATTTTCCTGCTCTGAGCACTTTGAAGTATTTATTGATAACTTTGATTAATTTCACTTCCTGGTTTTTATACTCCGTGTGCGGAGTTGAAATCCAGGGTGCTGCGTTAGTTGCTCCTGCAGTGGGTTGAGGTGGGGTTTGCTGACTGTTCAGTATCATGGAATTCATTTGCTGCTGTCTTTCTTACACTCCAACGCTCGTGAGAATTTCGGTTCTTGGTAAAGTACTGATCATGCCCACGCTGGGAGCACTCTCCCAGAAGTGCTGAACTCATTATCTAAAGCTTATCGTTATATTCAAACCCAACAGGTGCCAATGGTAGAAAACCATTTTGCTTTGGGATTTACAGATTAATTAGATTAGGCATTTTGGTTACAACAGCTGTAACAGCTGGAGACACTTCATTTAATTTTTGATAATCAGTACGGAGATGCCATGATCCATCTGGTTTTTGTCAAACTGGAGAATTGCACGTAGAAGTACATGCACGAATGATTTCCTCTTGCAGCAGAGATTCAATGGTTTCCGCAGTACAGGTCTGTCACATCTTATGCGCATTTAACATGCACAATTTCAGCTTTACGTGGATGGGAGCCAGGCCCGGAGGCCCCTGGCTCTGCCCCGGTCGGCACTGGACATTGGCGCGGACGGGAGCCCAGCCCGGAGGCCCCTGGCTCTGTCCCGGCCGGTGCCGGTCACTGGCGCTGACAGGAGCCTGGCCTGGAGGCCCCTGGCTCTGACCCGGCCCGTTCCATGTCCCTGTTTCAGAGGCGCAGTCTGACTCCGCCAGGAGCAAGATGCTGACGGGGGTCGGGGGCTTCGTGCTGGGGCTGATCTTCCTGGCGCCCGGACTCCTCATCTACCTGAAGAATAAGAAAGGTGAACGGCTCTGGGCGGGGGCGGGGCACCAGGGTGTGGCTGGGGAGCTGGGGAGGGCTCAGGGGAACCCGCCAACACTAGCCAAGGAGGGAGTCTGCCCTGCAGAGCCTCCCCCCAGCCCACCGGGACTCTGGGTCAGGGATTTACAATAATAACAGGGGAGGGGGGTAACCCCAGGTCTGGGGGCCGGAGGGGGCTGGGTTCCTAGTGAGGGACGTTCCATGCTGTGGGGCAGGGCCTGGAGCTCTGACCCCCAGGAATCAGCTCTCCCCTTCCCAGGGCTCTGACCATGTTTCTCTTTGTTTTTCAGGGCGCCCCGTTCCCCAACCTGCAGGTAATTTCAATCCCCCTCCCCTGTTAAACACCTCTCCCCCCACACTGAGCACAGGCTGCCTGGGGCACCCATGGGGCGGCTGCTTCTGCCCCTCGGCCCATGACACCCGCCCAGCTCAGCCCGTGGGCAGCTGGGCACTGGAGCGTTGGCACCGCGGAGGAGGAGACTGCAGCTCCCTCAGTCCCCGTTCAGGCCGATCCTCGAGCTGCTCCTGGGGGCAGAGGGTCCTGAGTCCTGCTGAGCATCGCCCAGCCCTGCGGCTGCCGGGCAGAGTCACTGGGGCACCCTGGGGCCTGGCAGAGAAAATCCCCCGTCTGTCCTGCTAGCCCCACGGCCAGGGGCTGATTTCTCTCCCCTCTCCCTGCAGGGCTCCTGAGTTAGATCCTGGGCGTCGGATCCCCCAGCTGGCAGGAGTTTCCATCCGTCTCTTCCAGCACCTCACCCAGCCCGGAGAATGCAGAACCTGGGGCCGGTCCCTTCCTGTCCCCGTCTGCTTCCCGCACTCTGCCCGGCTCCAGCCCGCGCTGCCTCCACTTGGAGACCCGTCCCTGCCCCTCAGTCCCTGCAGGGTCTGCCTCGGTGTGACCCCTCCTGTGTTAACCCTTTCCCTGCCCCAGCCCAGCCCCACGCCCCCTCTCGCTGACCCCACTGCCCTTGGGGAAACTTTGGGGGATGCTGCTCCGCAGCCGGGGGGGAAGCTGGACTGAGGCCGGGTGCTGTTAGAACTGCTGCACCCTAATAAACCATTCCCAGCCCCCCCCTCCTCCCCCCGGCTCCATGCTCATTGCTCCCACAGGGCCGGGACAGGGCTGGGGGCTCTGGGCTCTGGCTGGGAGGAGGGGACTCAGGGCACAGAGCAGCTGCCCTGGGGGAGGGGACTCCCCAGACACACCCTGGGGCCATTCAGCGGCTGGAGGGATCAGGGCTGTGCTGGGCAGGGCCGGATCTGACTGGAGGGAGGGGGCAGTACCCCAGAGGGGGCCTCTGGGGGTGGGGGTGGCTCCTGCGGGGGGGCTGTGGGTTCCCAGTCCCAGTGCAGACTGGTTCCTTCCCCAGGGGTGGGGGCAGCAGGGAAGAGGCCGTGGGGAGGGGGCCCCCAAGCCCCTTTCCCAGGGGAGAGGCAGCTGCAGAGGAGGAGATGCTCCCATCCCCAGCCCAGCAGCATGGACACCCTGGCCTGAGGGGCAGCGATGGGGCTGGGCTGGGCTGGAGGGGGTTGTCAGTGAGCTGGGCTATGGGAGAACCTCACGGATGGGGCAGGGCAGTTGTTATCCAGGGGTCCAAACCCCCCAGGGAGTCAAAGCTGGGTGCTCACATTCCCCCTCCCCCCAGTCCAGCCTGCTCTATCGCTGCCACTCTGCTCCAGGGCTGCCCCACTGTGGCCATTAACGCTCCCCTGGCCCATCCCCCCACTACTCCCATTGGGTACTGCTGTCCCCGTCACTTCCTGTCCCAAAGTGCCATGTGCTGTTCCCCAGCTGCCAGGCTCCACCCCAGAGGTGGCTGCATTTCTAGGGGGGGAGTTGGCCCCAGTGCTATCAGGTGCAATGACCTCTGAGATCCTGGTAGGGGAATGTCCCAGAAAGCGGGGAGACCAGGCCGTGGGGACGTCCCTGTCAGCTGCTCCCATGGGCTGTTCCTGCGAGAGGGGACACAGGATGAGGGCGTGAATCTGTGTCACTCAGAGCCTGGCCTGCTGCTCCTACTGCTGGCCAAGGCCCCCCTGCCCTGGAGTCTCCTCTCTTCAGCACCCCACACGACCATCCCGTCCCTGCTCCTGCCCCCCGCCTCCCCCCCACAGCTATTCGCCATCCTGACACTATGGGCAAGTGGATGGGGCTGCGCTGAAGGACCAGAGGGGAGGGAAGGAGGGACTGGCTGGCTCAGGGGGTCGGGGACGGGACACAGATGCCTCTGCCCTTTGGGGGCTGGGGGCTCTGATCCAACCTCAGGGCAGGGGACTGGCTGGCTTAGGGGGCCGGGGCCGGGACATGGGGCCTTGGCAGTCCAGGGCCGTCAGTCCGGTGTCAGTGTGAAAGTCCCCGTGCAGTTGCCCACAACCCAGTGGAGACATTTCTCCGGCCCCGCGACCCAGAAAGGGTTAACACTCTACGTCGTTTCACACCCCGTCTGCCTGTGGGTGGACAGAGGGACAGACTGACGCCTGCTTTCCCCTCACCAGGTTTCACTCCCCCCCCGGGATGGTTCTGAGCCCCCCCAGCCCCGGGGCCCCAGCAGCATCCAGCCCACTGTGCTCCCCGACCCTCCCACCCCGACTCTGTCCAGCGCCCGGTGATGCCGGGTTGGCGCCGCGCTGCCACTGGCCGAGCCCCGGAGGCGCTAACCCCGGCCCAGCATCTCTGCCTGTTTGTGCGTCAGTGAGACACCAGGTCCCATGGGTGGGCGTGTCACGGAGTGTGGGGGAGTCCGGCCCTGCACCCCTCTTCCTGGGACCCACAGTGACTCTTAGCCAGCCAGTAAAACAGAAGGTTTATTGGACAACAGGAACACAGGTTACAGCAGAGCTTGCAGGCACAGTCAGGAGTCCTTCTGGGCTTTCAGGGTGCTTGGATCCTAGCTAGGATACCCTGAATTCCGCCCACACAGCCCCAAGCCCAAACTCAAACTGCTTCCCTCCTGCCACTCCCTTCCTTTGTCCCCTTCCCGGGCAAAGGTGTTGACCTTTCCCCTCCCTTACCTAGCTCAGGTTACAGGCTCTGGTATCGTCCATCCCCTAAAGTCCTCCCCTGCTCTCCCACTCCCCACACAGACAGTCCCTACTCCATCACATCTCTCCCCCCCTTCGAGACTGAACTGAGCGGGGTCACTCTGCCCAGTGACCTGGGGAAGTTCAGGGCCCCCTCTCCGGGACAACGCGTCTGCTGTCAGGTTGGCACTTCCCTTCACATGGACCACGTCCATGTCATAGTCCTGCAGGAGCAGGCTCCACCTCAGGAGCTTGGCGTTGGCTCCTTTCATCTGGTGCAGCCAGGTCAGGGGAGAGTGGTCGGTGTATACGGTGAAGTGTCGCCCAAAGAGATATGGCTCTAGCTTCTTAAGGGCCCACACCATGGCCAGGCATTCCTTCTCGATGGCCGCGTAGCTTTGTTCCCGGGGTAGCAGCTTCTTACTCAGGTACACGATGGGGTGTCTCTCCCCCTTCTCATCCTCCTGCATTAACACCGCCCCCAGTCCCGTGTCTGAGGCATCAGTGAACACCATAAAGGGTTTGTCAAAATCTGGGTTTGCCAGAACTGGGCCACTAACCAGAGCCTCCTTCAGCGCCCGGAAAGCCTCCTGGCACTGCTCAGTCCAGATCACCTTGTCTGGCTTCCCCTTCTTGCACAGTTCAGTGATGGGGCCGGCTATGGCACTAAAGTGGGGCACGAACCTTCGATAGTACCCCGCCATCCCAATAAAGGCCTGGACCTGCTTTTTGGTTTGGGGAGCAGGCCAGTCTCTGATCACCTCCACCTTGGCTGGTTCCGGCTTCAGGCAGCCGCTCCCCACACGATGGCCCAGGTAAGATACTTCAGCCATCCCCACCTTGCACTTTTCCGCCTTTACTGTTAACCCAGCCTTTTGGAGTCGGTCCAGGACTTGTTTAACCTGGGACATGTGGTCCTCCCAGGTCTGGCTGAAGACGCAGATGTCATCAATATACGCCACGGCAAAACTCTCCATCCCCCTCAGTAGCTGATCCACCAGGCGCTGGAAGTTGGCCGGCGCTCCCTTGAGGCCGAAGGGCAGGGTCAGAAACTCATAGAGCCCCAGAGGGGTGATAAAGGCCGATTTCAGCCTGGCATCTGCGTCCAGCGGCACTTGCCAGTAGCCTTTGGTAAGATCCATAGTGGTAAGGTACCGAGCACCTCCCAGCTTGTCTAGGAGCTCGTCAGGCCTGGGCATGGGGTAGGCATCAGATACGGTGATGGCATTGAGCTTTCGATAGTCCACACAGAACCGGATTGACCCATCCTTCTTGGGGACTAGCACCACTGGTGAGGTCCAAGGGCTGGAAGACGGCTGGATCACCCCCAAAGCCAGCATGTCCCTGACCTCTCTTTCAAGATCCTGGGCAGTTTTCCCAGTGACCCGAAAAGGGGAGCATCTTATAGGGGGATGTGACCCGGTCTCCACCCGGTGGACAGTCAAATTAGTGCGTCCAGGCTGGTTGGAAAACAGCTGTCGGTACAGATGCAGCACCCCTCTGATTTCAGCATGCTGGCCCGGGGTCAGTTGATCAGAGAGGGGAATCGCCTCCAGGGGGGAACCAGCTTTTGTCCCAGGGAATAGATCTACTAAGGGGTCATCTCCCTGCCCCTCCCAATGTCCACACACGGCCAACACCACATTCCCCCTGTCATAGTATGGTTTCATCATGTTCACATGGTACACCCGACGGTGATGTGCCCGGTTTGACAGCTCCACCACATAGTTTACCTCATTCAGTTGCTTGATCACCTTGAAGGGCACTTCCCAGGCGGCCTGGAGTTTGTTTCTCCTCACGGGGATGAGAACCATCACCTGATCCCCGGTGGCGAAGGCACGGGCTCGTGCTGTGCGGTCATACCAGACCTTCTGCCTCCTCTGGGCTCGGGCCAGATTCTCCCTGGCCAGGCCCATGAGCTCGGCCAGTCTTTCCCGGAAGGTCAGGACATACTCCACCACTGACTCTCCCTCGGGAGCGGCCTTCCCCTCCCATTCGTCCCTCATCAGGTCTAGGGGCCCCCTCACCCGCCTTCCATACAACAGTTCGAAAGGTGAAAACGCAGTAGATTCCTGGGGTACCTCCCTGTACGCAAACAGCAGGTGAGGTAAGTACTTGTCCCAATCTTGCGGGTGCTGGTTCATAAATGTTTTTAGCATGATCTTCAGCGTCCCGTTGAACCTTTCTACCAGCCCGTTGGACTGGGGGTGATACGCTGAGGCCCAGTTGTGCTGGACCCCACATTTCTGCCATAAGGACCGGAGCAGGGCCGACATGAAGTTGGACCCCTGGTCCGTTAAGACCTCCTTGGGGAACCCCACCCGGCTGAAAATTGTCAGCAGCGCATCTGCCACTGTGTCTGCTTCAATAGAGGACAAGGCCACCGCCTCGGGGTAGCGAGTGGCAAAATCCACCACCACCAGGATGTATTTCTTCCCTGACCGGGTCGTCTTGCTGAGGGGTCCCACTATGTCCATGGCCACCTTCTGGAAAGGTTCTTCTATGATGGGTAAAGGCCTCAAAGCTGCTTTCCCCTTGTCCCGGCCTTCCCCACCCTCTGGCAGGGGTCACAGGATTGGCAGTACTGTCGGACATGGGTAAAGACCCCAGGCCAATAAAAGTTCTGTAGCAGCCTCTGCCTGGTGCGCCGGATTCCCTGGTGCCCTGCGAGAGGGATGTCATGAGCCAGGTACAGCAGCTTGTGACGAAACTTCTGGGGAACCACCAGCTGCCTCCTGATCCCCCATGACTCTACTTCCCCTGGGGGAGCCCATTCTCGGTACAGGAACCCCTTCTCCCACAGGAACCTCTCCTTGCAACCTCTCCTCATGGTCTGTACCGCACTAAGGTTAGCCCGGTCCCTGTGCTTCCGCAAGGAGGGATCTTTCTGCAACTCGGCCTGGAACTCAGCAGCTGGGACAGGGATGGGGACCGGCTCTCTCTTGCTGGCTGGGTCTGAGGCCGCAGCCTCTTTGAACCGTGCCCCTGGGCGTTCCCCGCTCCCTGGGTTAGGGTCCTGCACCTCGAGTCGAGTACCTTCCCCGTTGTCGGGGAGCAGTGCCCTTTGCCGACTCTGACTACGAGTCACGACCAGGGCACTCTGGGTGTTACTAGGCCAGTCCTCAAGGTCCCCTCCCATTAACACGTCAGTGGGCAAATATTGGTGTACCCCCACATCCTTGGGGCCCTCCTTGGCCCCCCATTTCAGGTGTACCCTTGCCACGGGTACCTTGAATGGGGTCCCACCCACACCCATCAGGGTCAGGTAGGTGTCGGGCACCATCCGATCTGAGGCCACCACCTCGGGCCGGGCCAGCGTCACCTCTGCGCCCGTGTCCCAGTACCCAGTGACCTTCCTCCCATCCACTTCCAGGGAAACAATGCACTCTTTCCGGAGGGGCAGCCCCGCGCCCACCCGGTAAACCAAAAACCCGGAACCTGGAGCATCCGCCGGTGGTATGTTGCCAACCCCCCTTTCCTGGGAATGTAGCCCCTCCTCCGATTGGGTTTTTACCCAGTCCACCCTCTGCGGGTTGGGTCTGCTTGGTCTGTCCCTGAGCTTGGGGCACTGGGCCCTTATGTGACCTCGTTGGCCACAGCGATAGCAGCCCATATCTCGTGGGTCCCCTTGAGTGGGTCGGAGGGACCTGCCACTGGATGTTCCCCTTTTGGGAGGGTTCTCTATAGGCCCCCTTTGGGAGGTCCCATGATGACTCTCTCTCTGCGTTGAGGCAGGCCTGCTCCTTCGAGACTCCTCCCTGCCATCCCCTGCCCGACTGTCCACAAATTGGTCGGTCAGCTGGCCTGCATGCTGCGGGTTCTCCGGCTTCTGGTCCATCAACCACAGCCTCAGGTCGGACGGGCACTGCTCGTACAGGTGCTCCAGTATGAATAGGTCAAGCAGTTCCTCTTTAGTTTGGGCCCCAGCCGTCCACTTGCGGGCATACCCCTGCGCCCGGTTGACCAGTTGTAGGTATGTGACCTCACGGGTTTTACGCTGGCTCCGGAACTTTTTCCGGTACATCTCAGGAGTCAGCCCAAACTCGCGGAGCAGGGCCTGTTTGAACAGTTCGTAGTCCCCTGCCTCCGCCCCTTTCAGTCGGCTGTACACCTCCACGGCTGTGGAGTCCAGTAAGGGGGTGAGAACTGCGATCCTGTCTGCAGGGTCAACCCGGTGCAGCTCGCAGGCATTCTCAAAGGCCGTCAGGAAGGTATCTATGTCCTCCCCCTCCTTACGCCGGGGCAGCAAGTGCTTATCAAAGCTCTTTGTAGGCTTGGGTCCCCCCTCACTCACCACAGCCGGTGCCCCACTGTTTGCCAGCCGGGCCAGCTCCAGCTCATGTTTACGCTGTTTCTCCTTCTCCTCCCACTCATGGTTACGCTGTTTCTCCTTCTCCTCCAGCTCATGTTCACGCTGTTTCGCCTTCTCCTTCAGCTTTTGCCTCTTTAACTCGAGCTTCTCCCTTTCATATTCCAGCCGCGTCCGCTCCACGGATGCCGAGCGTTGCCGGGCGGATCCCCTGCTGGCCGGGGGTGTCACGGTGCCCTTGGGATACACTGGGCTCCTCCCCGCCCTTCCCCTACGCCTAGGAGGGGGGGGTCTCGGGAAGCCCTCATCCGCCGGCTGACCACTCCCAGTGGGGACAGACACTGGTGCCTGCGCTGCATCTGCTCGGCTGCTTCCCTCAGAGACAGGGCTCCGTTCATTCATGCGGTCTCCCTGCTCCAGCTGGGCAATCAGCTGGTCCTTGGTGCGTCTCCCCGGGCGCAGCCCCCTCTGATTGCACAGCTCCACCAGGTCGCACTTGCGCAGCTTGGCATACATCTTCCTGCTGGGCACTCACAGGTCGGGGTGCTCGCCGCTCCCCACGGTTTCCAGGGGGACCCCTAGTGCACCAGCCCTTCGTGAGGTCACCACCCCTCTGCCAGGGTCGAGCTGCAGACTCCTCGCCCCTGGGACCGCTCGCTGCAATCCCCCGGGGGACCCTGTTACTGCAAAGTCCTTCTCACTGGGCACACACTCCCAGGGGTTAACCCCCCCCCTTCGTTTTACTGCTCCCCAGTCACTTACTGCAGGAAGCGCTGTCCACGGGGTGCAGTATCTCTCGCCGCTGCCACCAGTTGTCACGGAGTGTGGGGGAGTCCAGCCCTGCACCCCCTTCCTGGGACCCACAGTGACTCTCAGCCAGCCAGTAAAACAGAATGTTTATTGGACAACAGGAACACAGGTTACAGCAGAGCTTGCAGGCACAGTCAGGACCCCTCCACCGAGTCCTTCTGGGCTTTCAGGGTGCTTGGATCCTAGCTAGGATCCCCTGAATTCAACCCACACAGCCCCAAGCCCAAACTCAAACTGCTTCCCTCCTGCCACTCCCTTCCTTTGTCCCCTTCCCGGGCAAAGGTGTTGACCTTTCCCCTCCCTTACCTAGCTCAGGTTACAGGCTCTGGTATCGTCCATCCCCTAAAGTCCTCCCCTGCTCTCCCACTCCCCACACAGACAGTCCCTACTCCATCACAGGGCGTCATTTCGGTGCCAGGGACTTTCCACCTGAAACTCCCTGGGCCTGCAGCCCGGCTGGCACCTGGGGGCTGGCCCAGCCCCAACCCTGCACTGGAGAGAAATAAACTGCGAGTGAAATGCAGCCCCGGTCGGTGTCCTCACCCCACGGTACAGAGGGGACACTGAGGGCAAGGGACTTGTCAGAAACCACAGAACTGGGAGAGAACCCAGGAGTCCTGGCTCCCAGCCCCCTCCTCTCCCCCTGCTCTGATTCACTAGCCCCACTCCCCTCCCAGAACTGGGAGAGAACCCAGGAGTCCTGGCTCCCAGCCCCCTCCTCTCCCCCTGCTCTGATTCACCAGCCTCACTCCCCTCCCAGAACTGGGAGAGAACCCAGGAGTCCTGGCTCCCAGCCCCCTCCTCTCCCCCTGCTCTGATTCACCAGCCCCACTCCCCTCCCAGAACTGTGATAGAACCCAGGAGTCCTGGCTCCTAGCCCCCTCCTCTCCCCCTGCTCTGATTCACCAGCCCCACTCCCCTCCCAGAACTGGGAGAGAACCAGGAGTCCTGGCTCCCAGCCCCACCTGCTCTGACCACTAGCCTCCACTCCCCTCCCAGAGCCAGGATAGAACAGAGAGGTCCTGGATTCCCAGCTCTAACCGTTACACCCCACTCCCCACCCAGAGCCAGGACAGAACCCAGGAGTCCTGGCTCCCAGCCCCACCTGCTCTGACCACTAGCCCCCACTCCCCTCCCAGAGCCAGGATGGAACGGAGAGGTCCTGGATTCCCAGCTCTAACTGTTACACCCCACTCCCCGCCCAGAGCCAGGACAGAACCCAGGAGTCCTGGCTCCCAGGTCCCCACACCCCCACATGCTAGAGATAATGATGGGGACTGCCTGTCTGGGGTGCTCAGTCAGAGGAGTGGGGCTGGTGTGGAATGAGGGGTCCTGGCTGAGAATTGGGGTTTGGGGGTGCTCAGCTTGGGGTGCAGACGGAGGGACAGGCTGTGGGTCATGGATACAGACACCCCTGCCCAAGCGGGACCCTGTGCGGCCGGCTTCCCTGCAGGCAGGTTCTGGGGGTGTCTGTGGGCCATGTCCCCTCCCTCATGGGTGAGGCACTTCCCAAGCAATCCAGCCCATCCTGCACTTCCCCCGCTGGATTCCCCTCTACCATGTTCCTGCCCCCCCCCAGCTCTATGGAGCGGGTGCTGCTGTGGGTGTGAACGGAGCCCCCAGTGACGCTCTCAGAGACAGACACAGGTCGCTCCCTGGCCCCACAGCGTCAGCAAATGCTGCTCCCTGCAGGGACCCCGGGCCCAGGGATCCCCCTGCCCTGTCCCACCTGGCACAGACCCATAGCGAATCCTGTCCCACAGCTGACAGCCTGCCCCACAGGGCTCCAGAGAGCAGGACAGCGTGAGCAGCAATGGGGTGAATCCAGGGGCTCAGCAAAGACCAGCTGCTCCCCATGGGGCGGGGATCAGGCGCTCTCCCCCCCTGCCCACCCAGCTCACACCCACCCAGCAACGGCTGCCTTCACCACAAGGTCTTGTCTTGATAGCTGGGCATTTGCAAGGGAGCAGACCCTCAGCCCGGGCAGGAGACACATGGGGGTGGGGCGCAGGGGAAAACACAGCCCTGCTCCCCCACCTCCACACCTGTCACAGAGGGCAGGGTTCCCTGGGCCCATGGAGGGGGGAGCTCTGGTGGGGCCGAGCTGAGCAGGGGGCAGGCCGGGTCCCAGGGCAGTGCCAGGCAGCTGTAGGGCCTGGCTATGGAGGGCCAGGTACCCAGCAGGGTCACGCGGCACTGACTGATGGCAGGACACCAAGGCATAGAATGGGATCAGAACGGCTACAGGGTGGGATGTGGGGGGGACGACATTCTCCCCAGGTGATTGGTCAGACCCAGGGCAGGGGGTCTCCAGAGATTTACCAGCTCCCGTCTGGCTCTGGGGCTGCCTCCGTCTCAGCGTGGGGAACCCTCCCCTGCCCCATGGGGACCAACCAGCCCCGATTCCCTCTGTTCTCTCCCTCTGCAATCCCCTCACTGGGCTGTGGATGGGGGGAAACCAGCTGGGACTCTCCTGGCACCACAGAGCTGGCTGAGACTCCAGCAGGGCCTAGCGATGGGGGCCAGCAGCGCCCGTTCGAGGGGCTGGGCCATTACGCTGCACTATGGGCCTGCTCCCCAGACATCGGGGCTCCTCAGGGCATCCTGGCTCAGGCCTCGGGCCGTCCTTAGGCATAGGCAACATAGGCAGCTGCGCAGGGCACCTGAAAATTTGGGGCACCACTGGGTCTTAGTGTCCCCCCTCTTGTTTTCCTATCCCTGTTTTGACCCTTCCTGCAGGCTCCCACAGATGGCTGCTCTAACCTGGTGAGTCTTCCTTGGGAGGGAATCTAGTAGTTAAAAGTGAAAAAACCTCCAGCCTGCCAGACCTATTAGCACAACATTGAAACTGTTAAAGAGACATTCAAGGGGTAATAAAGCCATTTAACAGGCATTTGCCAACCCCAAAGTATATACTGACAGGTTTCAGAGGGGTAGTCCTGTTAGTCTGTATCAGCAAAAACAAGGACAAGTCCTTGTGTCACCTCAAAGACTAACAAATTATTTGGGCATAAGCTTTTGTGGACTAGAACCCATTTCATCAGATGTCTACGAAAGCTTATGCCCAAATAAATTTTTATACTGTCAGTTTCTGACTTTACTGCCAAAATAGTTGTGCATTAATGTAATATTTACACAGAACATGTCAGTCTACAGGACCTTAGTTTAAAATTTGCTTTAAAAATATTTCATTAGTGAGCTGGTGAAGATTATAAAATCACATTTCTAAAAAATGCTTGCATAGAGTTTTAGATGCACAATCATCTTTAGCCTTAAATGTGTGGACCTTCAGACATACAGTTTTTTAAATAAATCCTTCAAAAGACCTCCCTTATCTAAAATACACATTTTAATTACTATAGTTAAAAAAAAAGTGCTTCCAAGTCTTCCTGTCCTTTCTGTCCATCCCTTTACCACCTCCTCCCCCACTCCCCACTGAAGAGAGCCCTTAAAGGGACAACAGTCCTTCCCTTCCAGATAGCTGGACAAAGAGTTCCCTGTCTTTACTTCTGACTATCTGACAAACTAGTTTTAAAAGAACCCTCCAGCAAAATAAGTACCCTAGTAAAACAAAATCCTTGTTATACCTAAAATCTTTGGAAACATATTTTTTTTAAAGTTGGTGAAATTTCATAACCATGTCTCTTGTTATGGAGATCACACAAAGTAAATTACTGTTCCCTTTTTCTAAAAGCAATGAACATTGTTATGAACACACTAAACCTCTCTGATTAATTTAAAAGAATGTCTTTGTTTCAGTGAGTTAAATATGTAATAAATCTGGAATGCTGGCTTAAGATTTGAGTACATTTAAAATATAAATTCAATTTAGAAATACTGATGAAGAAAATGTAAAACAGAGAAGAGCTGCATCATGTATTCCATTATATGTAATGTTGTATTCAGCAGGACAGCTGACTCACCCTTACTATGAAGTTTTTGCAAACAAATCTCTGACAAACTTCAGGGCATATCAAAAAACCTGTGACTGACATTTTTTATTCCCAAATTTTAGTGCTTTTAATTAGGTACTTTCTTCATATCCATTCTGCATGAGGGAGAGGGCATGGAAGTGTCTGCGGGGAACTGTGACTCTCCGCCACCATGAGGCAGGCCGGGCATCTCATTATCCTTTACTGTCAAGTCCCTCCTCCCCCTCCCCCACCAGGCTGTGAGCTTGGGCTGCCATCCGGCACAGGGGCACCAGTTTAATAATACTGCGTAGGGCCCCATAAATCCTAAGGACGGCCCTGCCCCCCCTCCCAGTTCAAGGCAGGGGATGGAGCCGGGCTGAGGAGCACTGGGGATGGGCTGGCAGGGGGTCGGGGGTCAGACTCCTTGCAGGTGGCAGCGAGGGCAGTGTCTGGAGCGCTAGGGTCATTCATTCGGGTAGCGGCGTCTCCCCCTTGCAAAGGCCCAGCCTGAGATGGTGACAATGGTGCCTCCCCTGCCCCTGGGCTCCCCCCAGAACTCCAGGGGCACCCCACTGACACCTCCTCCCCAAAGCCAGATCCCTGCAAATGCCGGCAGGAGATAGGCCAAACACCCGGCTCTGGGCTCTGCCGCACACCCGTCCCGCAGCAGGATGCAAGAGGGGGGCTGGACGCCCGATCTCAGGCCAGTCCGGGGGGCCCAGCCTGGGGCGTAGCCGGGCGGACGTACAGCCAGTCAGGACAAGCTCCTCGCGAGGCCGGACACAGGGATCCCGGCTGAAATCCCTGGGGCCGAGTTACGCAGGAGGCCAGGCTGGCTGAGCAGAACCCGGGGGACATTTCAGAGGCCTGGGACTGCACCCCCCGAGTCCTGGCTCCTGTGATACCGGGGAACCCCTGGCCTGAAACCCCCCAACACACAGACCATCAACAGTCACATTTCACAGCTCTTAAAAATGCCCCACCCCAGGCTGCTACAGCAACCAGCGCCTGGCGCCTGCCTGGAGCCCTCTGAGCCCAGCTCCTTGGCCAGTCGGCCCGTCTCCTCCAGGGAGCCCCTGCGCCCCCCGCCTGCCTCTGGGGAAGGGGCAGCGCTGGAGAGCTGGGGGAGCACCAAGGCTCACGGCGAAGGGGCAGCCGGGGCCCAGCTGGGGGGACCTTGCTGGGGTGATGTGCCGCAGTAGGGAACGGGGTGGGTTGACCTGGGACTGTCTGCATGGCGGGTGGGAGAGCAGGAGATGCCTTTAGGTGGGGGACGGTACCTGAGCCAGGAAGAGGGGGGGGTGGACACCCCCCCCAGAGCTCTTAGGCACAGAGAACGGGCCCCCTCAGCCGGATGGGAGACCTGTAAGAGCAAATGAGCGGTGTGGGGGGCACAGTAGGGGGGTGCTGTCCCCTCCAGGCAGCGCTGACCCCCGCGATGCTGTGGGGAGTATTGACCCGGTAATGTTGCAGGGGAGTTGTACTGGGACGGATGGGGGACTTTCCCTGAGGGACGGTACCTGAGCCTGTAACAGGAGAGCCCAGAAGGCGGGTGGGGCCAGGTGACCCCTCTGCCAGGGAAACTGGACAAAGGAGAGGAGGAGCGGGGGGGGGAGCCTGCTGGAGGGGTTTTAGTTTTGGTTTTGGGCTGGCTGGGAAGAGGCAGGAACCCCGAGTCTGGGGTCTAAGCTCCCTGCCCCCCAGAGGGACCTGGCTGAGGGGTCCTGGTTGTACCTACAAGCCCTGCCTGGGCCTGTGTCCTGTCAGCTAATAAACCTTCTGTGTTACCGGCTGGCTGAGAGTCCCAGGGAATCGCAAGAAGTGGGAGTGCAGGGCCTGACTCCCCCACACTCTGTGACATGTGCGTGTGTGTGTGAGGGGGACGCAGCATGGGGAGGGAGGCTCAGTTTGCCCCCGAACCATCAGAGCACGTCAGCACACACGGCATCTCACAAACTTCAGGGGGTCGCTCACCAGCTCGTCGCTCGGCACGTTCACAGGATCGGGGCCTCTAGCCCCTTACTGACCTGCCTGCATCCCCCTCCCCTGCCAGTCTGAGACTTCGGTCCAGCTCCTCCCGCTGCCGGGACACAGACACGGCCGGGCGTGTCCCCCACAACCTGGGGCCTGACCACACCAGAGAGATGTGTGTGTGTGTGTTTGTGTGTGTGTATATTCCAGGGGACCACAGGCAGATTGGCCCGCACAGGCAGCTGTGCACCCCTCCCCCAGCCTGCACACCCCTGCGCCCCCCCCAGGGGATTACCAGGGTCCAGCTGCAGCTGCCTGGCTCTGACATACCCAGCGGCCATGCCAGGGCGTCGCACCCATCTGACACAGCACCAGGGCCCCTCTGGGTGCCAGGCTGAGGGTGAATCCCTCTGGGGCAGCTCCTCTCCGGGTGCAAACCAGCATTGCCGTCGGGCGGGGGGGGGCATTGCTGATTTACACCGCTGAGTAGCTGGGCCCGATTCACCCTCATGTGGCCATTTCCACATGTCCCTGACACCAGGCAGGACGGGGTCTCCCTGATCCCTGTGCCAGGCCCGCAACAGGAGCATCCCGCCCGCAGACGTGTCTGGCTCCGGCTCCACACTCAGGAACGTCTCTTTCACGCTTTGCGCCGGCGGGCGGCTGCGCCAGCCTCTCCCTCCGCTGGGGGCTGGAAACAGGCTACGTGCCGGCCTCAGCCTGCTCCTGACCAGGTCCGCCCCACTGGTTCTTGGGCCTTGGCCTGTAACTGCGGCAGCTCGTCCCCCCGCCAGGCGTTTACACCCTTTGGCTACAGAGCGATGGGAGCCCCTGGCAGCCGAGCTCCTCTGGCCTCCTCTAGGTCAGCTCCAGCCCCCGCGCGGCTCAGCAACCCTTTGGGGTTCATTGCTCAGCGTCGCGGGACCAGAGCCGGCCTCAGCGTTCCAGCTCCGCACCAGATTGGCTGGCACAAAACGAGGGCAAAGCACTCACCCCCCACCCTGTGTAACTGGCTGCATGACACACTGGGCGGTGAATGGGGGTGGGCTCCGGGATAAAATCCAGCTGCCAGCGGCTGGTGCAGACCGCAGGCCACAGGCCGGCCTTGCAGTGGGCCACGGATCTGCACGTGGGTTTGTTCCTGGCCCGTATTTTCATGGGAGGTGAAGGAAAACAGAGCAACAGAAAAAGCCCCGAACAGGGCGAGGCCGGGTGGGGTTGGGGGGAGCCAAGGGGGCAGGACACCAAAAATAACAACCCCCAAAAGCAGCAAAATTCTAGCTGATCTATTACAACACAACTTCCAACATTACTTACAAACATTCCACTGGCCGCCGGCTCAGCACCGGGGACACCTGCTCCCTCTCAGACCCCGAAAAGCCAAGACAGTCGCCCCGTGAAACGTGTGTCCAGCGGCCCTGAGAAAATCAACTGGATCCCCCCCCAGCCCCCTGCTGCAGGACGGGCAGCGTCACTGGAGCACTGGGCTCGTGTGGGATTCAAACTCCGCGGCAGGGCCCAGACCCCTGTGTGTCTCCACACCTTAAATAATAGAATTAATTTAAAATAAAACAACCCAACCAGCGTCCTTCTCTTCGCTCCTCGGCCTTTTCCATGAGGGGAGGTTGGTGAAGCCTTTTAAAATACACCCAGAGCAAGGATCCCTTGCAAACAACCCGGAGGAGGGGGGCGGGATCTGAGCCCTGGGGAGATGTTAATTAACAGAGTTTCTTCATTATTTTAACTGATACAACAGGGAAGGGAGAGAACCCAGAAGTCCTGGCCCCCAGCCCCCCCCATCACACTCACCTCTTGCGTCTCTTTGGTGGGGAAGAAGCAGGTCTCCCCGCCAGCCTGAAGTCGCAGTGCACCTTGAAGGAGTCCCGGGGGCAGCCCTCGTTGGGGTCGATCCAGTACTCGCCTGGCGGGGGACGTCCCCCCGCCCTCCTGAGCCACCCCAGCAGCACGGCCCCCTAGCGTCGCCTGGGCAGAGAGCCCCCTGCTGCCCCTGTCACGGGCTCACAGATCGTGCCCACTCGTGTCCCCGTGCGGTCCGTGGGGGGTGCCCCTTTCAGTGCGACAGCCCTTCTTGGGGGGGCCACTCTCTCTCGGGGTCAGGCCCCTCCACCTTCTGGAGTCGAACCTCTCTGAGCCTCAGCACGTCTGTCTCTGCCGTGGGCCCCCTCAGGGAGTCCCCTCGCTCTGGGCCCCCAGGCCTCCTCCCCCCCGAAGGAATTGATCCCCTCCCCGCCCTGTTCTCTAGCCCGGAGCGACTCTCAGCCAGCATAACACAGGAGGGTTTATTGAGAGTTGAACCCAGCACAGGAAACTCTCAGGGCTCAGGCCTGGCCTCCCTCAACCCAGCACATCCCAGTCCCCCTGCAGCCAGGTGGGCTCTGCCTGCTCCCCCTCTCCAGCCCCAAGCCCCCCTGCTTCCCAGCTGGGCCTCTGATATCCCCCGCCCCAAGCCCCCTCTGTCCATTGGCTTCTCTCTAGATAAACAGGGTCTTAAATGGAAGGCCTGGGTCTCCTCTCCTCTCAGCCCCCCGCTGACCCCTCTGGCTGGAACCAGCTGGTCAGGGCACCAGGTCCTCTCCCTGCAGCCAATTGTCCTTCCCCTGGCCAGCCACGCCCAGGACTGGCGCTAGGGGTTTGAGCGCCCTAGGCGGACGGCAATTTCGGCGCCCCGCGCGCTGGTCCCGCGGCTCCGGTGGAGCTGCTGCAGTCGTGCCTGCGGGAGGTCCACCGGAGCCGCGGGACCAGTGGACCCTCCACAGGCACCACTGTGGCAGCTCCACCGGAGCCACCTGCCGCCCCCTCCGGCAAAACGGCACCCACCATTTATTCTGGCGCCCTAGGCGATTGCTTAGGCTGCCTAAATGGTAGCGCCAGCCCTGGCCACACCTGAGCTGGGTCTTCGAATCACCAGGTCACCAGTTGCTGGGGTCTCCATCCTCCAGGCCGTTGACCAGGGTCCCGAGTTCCCTCTCCAGTCCTGTGTCCCAACAAACTCCCTCTCCCCTCCCCTCGTTAAACCAGTAACACCCAGGGACACTGAGTCCCAGCCCCTCTGCATGCAACCCACTGGAAAACCACGAAAAGAAAATCCCCCACTTCGTCACATCCCCCCACCCCGCCCCCTGCAGCCCAGCCCCTAGCACCGCTCGGGGGCAATGGGGAGCCCTGACTGCCCAGGGAGAGCCCCCTGCTGCCCCCCCTGCAGCCCAGCCCCTAGCGCCGCCCTGGGGCAATGGGGAGCCCTGACTGCCTGGGCAGAGCACCCTGCTGCCCCCACCATGCTCCCTGCAGCCAGGCCCCTAGCACTGCCCCATCTCCCATCGAGCCCGGCCTGGCACTCACCATCGGGCAGGTCGGGGTGGCAGAGCCGCAGGTCCTGGCAGGTGCGGGCCGGGTTGTCCTTGGTGCCCATCGGGTGCTTCATCTGCTCGACCTCCCTCTTGAGGGCGTTGAGGGAGCCGAAGATCTTGTCCATGCTGCCTGCATGGCCGTGGGCCCCGTCCGCTGCCATCCCCTCCCCGTCCTCGCTCACCAGCTGGCTGGCATTGATCAATCACTTCCTCTTCCTAGGCAGCTGGATGGCAGTGGCTGGATCACCTTCCTGGGGGGCCCTGCGCCAGCACAGCACCGTCAGTGGGGCAGGAGCAGGGAGGGAGGGGGAGGAGGGAGGGCAGGGACAGGAGGTGCTGGGATGAAGGCAGGTAAAGCAGGGGGAAGGAGGGTCGGAGGGGCACCACCATGTTGTGTGACTAGAGTGACCAGAGAGCGTGGGGGGTAATAGGAACCTGTCTAAGAAAAAGACACAAAAATCGGGACTGTCTCTATAAAATCAGGACATCTGGTCACCCTGCGTGTGACAGACACTTGACAAAATTACCGAACTTAGTGAGGGACATTGAGAAGGGGTATTACGTCATTCAGTCATTCAACCTGTAAACTAGCGCATATAATTTTCCACACTGAAAAAAACCAGTAACCTAGCTAGCTAGCTAATAAATAATAATAACAATAAAAAATTCAACTCATATAATTAATGACAACATGTGTGTACACTGTGTATGAGATTATTACGTGAGAAATGAAAAGAAGTTTGGGGATTTTACAAGGCACTTCTATCATTTAAACGCATTTGGTGCCCTGAGCAATGATAGCACTTCTTGCAAATCGCATAACTAGGGAACCCAGGGTCCTCTTCCCTCACCCCATTGCCAAGGCCCAGTGGTTATTGCTGGCTGCCCCAGGGCTGCAGAAAACTCTATGGGCAGAACATATGGAAAGAAGGGGGTCAATTTATACAGAGGGCTGAAGGGGGCTCCCATAGTGCGTTAACACTTAATAAATACATCAAAATGAAATGCATTACAGAGATAAGAACCTGTCATGACAGACTTTACTTCATGAGATGCTCCAGAGAAAGAAGTCCCAGGGGGAGTAATGGGAGTGGGGGTGTCATAAACAGATAGTTAAGGGTTAATGTCTCTTTTACCTGTAAAGGGTTAACAAACAGTGAACCGGACACCTGACCAGAGGACAAATCAGGAAACAAGATACTTTCAAATCTGGGTGGAGGGAAGCCTTTGTTTGCATTTTTTGGGTTTTGCTTTGTTCTCTCTGGGTCCTGGAAGGGACTAGACGTGCAACCAGGTTTCTTGCCAATCTCCCTGCTACAGTCTCTTATATATTCAGAATAGTGAGTATTTAGTAAGAAAGGCGGTTATAGTCTTTTAATTATCAGAGAGGTAGCCGTGTTAGTCTGGATCTGTAAAAGCAGCAAAGAGTCCTGTGGCACCTTATAGACTAACAGACGTTTTGGAGCATGCGAAAGCTCATGCTCCAAAACGTCTGTTAGTCTATAAGGTGCCACAGGACTCTTTGCTGCTTTTACAGTCTTTTAATTGTTTTCTGTATTTGTAAATGTGTATTTGGCTGGAAGTATTTTAAATTGTATTTCTACTGGAGGAGGCTTTTTCTCCACTTTCTATAAGCTGACAGACCCTGTAACTTTTACCATCTTAAGTACAGAGACAACTTTTACTTTTCTTTCTTTCTTTTTATTAAAAGTTTTGCTTTTCAAGACCTGTTTGAGTTTTTTTTCTCCTACTTAAGGCTCAAAGGAACTGAGTCTGTACTCACCAGGGAATTGGTGGGGAGAAGGGAAAGGTGAATTTCCTCTTTGTTTTAGATTCACGGAGTTTGAATCTGTATTGCCTCTGGGTGAAGGGAAAAGAAGAGGAGGGGGGAAGGTAACATTCCTCTCTGTTTGGTGATTAAAGCAGTTTGAATCACGGTGATCTCCTAGTGTACCCAGGGTGGGAAAGAGCTGGGAGGAAAGAAGGAGGGGGAAGGGAAATGGTTTATTCCCCTTTGTTGTGAGACTCAAGGAATTTGGGCGTTGGGGTCCCCAGGGAAGGTTTTGGGGGGACCAGAGTGTATCAGGCACTGGAATTCCTGATTGGTGGCAGCTTATCAGATCTAAGCAGGTAATTAAGCTTAGAGGAATTCATGCTGGTACCCCAACTTTTGGACTCTAAGGTTCAGATTGGGGAAAGATACTATGACAGGGAGATCCTAGGGAGGCCAAAGGGGCTGGTGGAGGGAGCGGACAGAACAGGGGTAGAGGCAGAGTCGCTGCAGGGTTGACCCCTGTGGGAGATGGCAAAGTGTGTCCAGATATGGATTTCAAACCCCTTCGCTGTAGAGATTATAAGGCTGACTAAAGAACAAGTGAGAGAAGAAATTGCTGTTCAAAATTCCCTCCTTCACCCAGTGAAAGAGGTAGGTTCTCAAAACAGCATAAACCATCACAGCAAAACTTCAGAATCACCTGCAGACTTGGAAGAACCCATAAAAGAACCTGAACAACCTAACATGAGCGTGGCAAGCGACGTGAAGGTTTCTGTTTGGGTTTCCTTTTGTGAGATTTACAATGAGTACGTTTACCACTTTTCGCTCCCAGTGTCAACTGACAAGAAAAGATGATTGCTGTGTCTTACTCAACAGGGCTGGCTTTAGGCCGATTCGCCCAATTCCTGGGAATCGGGCCCTGAGCCTAAGAGGGCCCCGCGCCTTAGGCACCTTTTTAATTTTTTATTTTTTTTTACTTACCTCAGGTCCCCGGCTGCGGTCTGCTCCGGGGTCTTCCGTGGTCCCGCTCCCTGACCAAAGCGCAGGCGGGAGCATGGCAAGCCCCACGGCCACACTCTCCCGGCTGGAGCTCCGGCCGGAGTACGGCAAGCCCCACGGCCCCGGCTGGAGCTCCAGGCCCTTTAAATAGCCCCCAGAGCCCTGGGGTAGTGGGGGGATCTGGGGGCTATTTAAAGGGTCAGGGGTCCAGCTGCCTGTGCCACCCTTTAAATAGCCACCGGAGCCTCGCCACCCCCATGCATTCCCCAGGGCTCCCGCGGCTATTTAAAAGGTCCGGGGAGGGGTAGAAGCTGGGGACCCCCGGACCCTTTAAATAGCCACCAAAGCCCTGCGATAGCAGGGGGTTTGGAGGCCATTTAAAGAGCTGGGGCTCCAGCTGCCTCTGCTGCACCCCCTGCCCTGCCCACACCAGCCCTGCTCCCCCTGCCTGCAGCCAGCTCTGCACCCCGTGCCCACAGCCAGCCCCTGCCAAACCCCCTGCCCTGTCTCCAGTCATCCCCTGCCACACACCTCTGCGGCCCTGCCCAAAGCCAGTCAGCCCCACACACTCTGCTGCCTGCACCAGCCCTGCACTGCCCGCCCTGCCCTGTCTCCAGCCAACCCCTGCCTGAAGCCAGCCAGTCCCACACTCCTCTGTCTCCAGCCCTGCCAACCCCTGCTGCACCCCCCTTCAGCCCTGCCTGAAGCCAGCCTGCCCCACTCACCCCTGTCTCCAGCCCTGCCAACCCCTGCTGCACCCCCCTGCAGACCTGCATGAAGCCAGCCAGCCCACCCCACACACCCCTGTCTCCAGCCAGCCCCGCACCCCTTGCCCTGCCTGCAGCCAAGCCCAACCTCCAGTCAGCCCCTGCCCTGCCTCCAGCCAGCCCCATGTCCACTGCTGCCCTGCAGTTCCAGGGCAGTAACCCTGCACACCTGCTTCAATGAGAGGGGCAGGAAGCAGCTGGGACCCACACATGTGCACACCCCCAGGGAGTGGCAGGGAACCACACATGTGAAACGGGTGGTCATTAATAACCAATCAACAGCATATATGATGCAATGTACATAATATATAATTTTATTATTTATATAGTTATGGAAAGTAAATAACACATGAAAGAAATGAAAGGCTTTTTTTTCCACTCTTTTTTTTAAGTCATCCCTGCCAGGGCCTCGCCGAAAATGTTCGAATTGGGCCCCGCACTTCCTAAAGCCGGCCCTGCTACTCGAGACATCAGAGGCTGCTCTGATGTAAAAGATCTGCAGTGGATTCAGATTTCTGATTCAAAAGCAGCTACTAAGCTTCTGCAGCTCGGGCTGAAGCACCAGAGTGTTGCTTGCACCAAAGGGAATCCTTACTGCAGTCGAAGTCACAGCATATTCACTGTTCAGTGTTAAAGCCTGAAGATTGGAAGCACCTGATGTAACACCAGCCAGTGACTCTGCGATCTTGCTGGCTCAGAAACACACACGTACCAAGACGCGCAATGAAGGTGATTGAAAGAGAGTGGAAATATTAACACTTCTCTACTGATTCTAGCTAAATGCATCAGTGCACTCAAAAACAGTCCACAGTCAGAGCTGCAGCTGCACATACCGTTTGGGGAAACTCACTTCCTTCAAGGCCATTTCAGTGGAAAAGGGAAGCTACATACGATGGTGAACATCAGCCAGTGTGCTGCTGCATATGACAAAACGCCCAGTGCTCCCCGAGAGCAGCCATTTGTCCAGAAGTCTGCAAGAGACGTGGCTCTCATAATAACGCTGAGACTAAAACGCAGGTGGCAAGAAAAAGAGCCCCGGTACTTTGGGAGAGGAACCTGGGGGATGTGATAGAAGATGATGATCATTTAACTGTGGCTAACAATGACACACACGAACAGCATGATATGGCAGAAGAGATGTCAAATGAGGAGGAGGAAATGTAAGTAATTCTTGTAAAAGAAGAGGATCTAAGACTACTAACTGTAAGAGAAGACTTGAGAAGGAAGCTGATCAACGAGAGAAAAGATAAGTGACTCCTGGAATTAAAACTTCGTGAAAAAGTCACACAAAAATTCACTCAATATTTTGCTCAACGGAAAACAGATTTCAGGCAATGCCTTTCTCATGATCCAGAGTTGCTGGAAGAAGCCTCTGAACAACGCTTGGAAATCTACCAGGATTTGGTAAACGACTGTGCCAAAAAGCTGGATGAAGAACAGGAGATAAAGAATTCCCACTGCAGTGAAAGAGCTGGAATGCTGGAAGGAGACAACAATGTAGCTCCTGAAAACTGTATTGCTCTTGAGGGCATTACTGATTCTCTGCCAGCGGATGTCACTGGTAGTAAGAAGCAGGCAGGAGGAGCTCACAGGATCCCTAGCAGACCCACAGGAAGCTATTGCTTGGCTTGAACAACAACTGGGGAAAGTTACTGTTGAGGTAACCAAACCCAAAGAAGGGCTGACACAGAGAACCGAAGAGCTTGGAATGCAAGTGATGACGTGAATCTGCTCGACAGAAGAAGCTACTGAGAAAATGACGATAGGGAATAAACGGATTCAAGAGCTAACGCACATTGTGGAGCAACAAGAGGATGTTAGAAGTAGACTACAGGACTTAGTATCCCATTTAGAAACTACAGAAAAAGACTATAGGTACGTCTACACTACGGGATTATTCTGATTTTACATAAACCGGTTTTATAAAACAGATTGTATAAAGTCGAGTGCACACGGCCACACTAAGCACATTAATTCAGCTGTGTGAGTCCATGGTCCGAGGCTAGTGTCGATTTCTGGAGCGTTGCACTATGTGTAGCTATCCCGTAGCTATCCTATAGTTCCTGCAGTCTCCCCCGCCCCTTGGAATTCTGGGTTGAGATCCCAATGCATGATGGGGCAAAAATCATTGTCGCTGGTGTTTCTGGGTACAGCCTCACTCCTCCCTCCGTGAAAGCAGCAGACAACCGTTTAGCGCCTTTTTTCCTGGGTAAACTGTGCAGACGCCATAGCACAGCAAGCATGGACCCTGCTAAGATCAATGCCGCAATCGTGGACGTTGTAAACACTTCACACATTCTTGTGCAGTCTATGCTGAACCAGGACCTGCAAAGCCAGACGAGGAGGCGGCGGCTACGGCAGAGCGACGACGAGAGCGATGAGACATGGACACAGAATTCTCTCAAACCGGGGGCCCCTGCGCTTTCGAGATCATGCTGGTAATGGGGCAGGTTCTAGACATTGAACGCTGATTTTGGGCCCGAGAAACAAGCACAGACTGGTGGGACTGCATAGTTTTGCAGGTTTGGGACAATTCGCAGTGGCTGTGAAACTTTCGCATGCATAAGGGCACTTTCATGGAACTTTGTGACTTGCTTTCCCCTGCCCTGAAACACCAGAATACAAAGATGAGAGCAGCCCTCACAGTGGAGAAGCGAGTGGCAATAGCCCTCTGGAAGCTTGCAATGCTAGACAGCTACCGGTCAGTCGGGAATCAATTTGGAGTGGGAACATCTTCTGTGGGGGCTGCTGTGATGCAAGTAGCTAAAGCAATCATTAAGCTGCTGCTACGAAAGGTTGTGACTCTGGGAAATGTGCAGGTCATAGTGGATGGCTTTGCTGCAATGGGATTCCCTAACTGTGTGTGTGGGGGGGGCGATAGATGGAACCCATATCCCTATCTTGGCACCGGCGCACCAGGGCACCCACTACATAAACTGCAAGGGGTACTTTTCAATGGTGCTGCAAGCACTGGTGGATCACAAGGGACGTTTCACCAACATCCACGTGGGATGGCCAGGAAGGGTTCATGACGCTCGTGTCTTCAGGAACACTACTCTGTTTAAACGGCTGCAGCAAGGGAATTACTTCCCAGACCAGAAAATAACAGTTGGGGATGTGGAAATGCCTGTAGTTATCCTGGGGGACCCAGCCCACCCCTTGATGCCATGGCTCATGAAGCCATACACACAGGCAGCCTGGGCAGTGGTCAGGAGCTGTTCAACTACAGGCTGAGCAAGTGCAGGATGGTTGTAGAATGTGCATTTGGCCGTTTAAAGGCGTGCTGGCGCACATTACTGACTCGCTCAGACCTCAGCCAAACCAATGTCCCCTTTGTTATTGCTGCTTGCTGTGTGCTCCACAATCTCTGAGAGAGTAAGGGGGAGACCTTTATGGCGGGGTGGGAGGCTGAGGCAAATCACCTGGCCGCTGACTACGTGCAGCCAAACACCAGGGCGATTAGAAGAGCACACCAGGAAGCGGTACGCATCAGAGAAGCTTTGAAAACGAGTTTCATCATGGGCCAAGGTACGGTATAACTGTTGTGTTCGTTTCCCACTTGATGAACCCCCCCCTGATTGACTCATTCCCTGTAAGCAACCCACCCTCCCCCTTTGATTACAGCTTGCTTAAGGAAATAAAGTCACTATCGTTTTAAAAGTCAATTGTTCTTTATTAAAAAGACATTATAAAAAGAGGGAGAGAAATTACAAGGTATCCTGGGTGTGGTTTGGGAGGAGGATAGGAGGGAAGGAAAAGGCCATTAAACACATTTCAATGTAATTACAGCCTTTTGGTTGGACGGTCCATGGGGGTGGAGTGGGCGGGTGCACCAGGACCGGCGCTAGGCATTTGAGCTCCCTAGGCGGACAGCAATTTCGCCGCCCCGCACGCTGGTCCCGCAGCTCCGCTGGAGCTGCCGCAGTGGTGCCTGCGGAGGGTCCGGTGCTCCGCGGCTCCAGTGGAGCTCCCGCAGTCGTGCCTGCTGGAGGTCCACCAGAGCTGCGGGAGCAGCCTACCCTCCACAGGCACCACTGCGGCAGCTCCACCAGAGCCGCCTGCTGCTCCCTCCGGCAAAACGGCGCCCACCAATAATCCTGGCGCCCTAGGCAATTGCCTAGGCTGCCTAACAGGTAGCGCCAGCCCTGGGGTGCACGAAGCCTTCCCCCACGCGTTCTTACACGTCTGGGTGAGGAAGATATGGAACATGGTGAGTGGTGAGGGTAGTTACACAGGGGCTGCAGCGGCACTCTGTGACCCCGCTGCTGTTCCTGAAGCTCCACCAGACGTCGGAGGATGTCAGTTTGATCACGCAGCAGCCCCAACGTTGCATCCCGCCACCGCTGATCTTCCTGCCTACACCTCTGATCTTCCTGCCGCCACCTCTCATCTCGAGCATCTCTCCTGTCCTCAAGTTGGTCCCTCCTGTCCTCACGTTCACTGCCATCTTTCCTGTAGTTTGATACCACATCCTTCCAATCATTCAGATGAGCTCTTTCATTGCAGGTTACTTCCATGATTTCCGAGAACATTTCTTCTCACGTCTTTTTTTTCCGCCTCCTTATCTGAGATAGCCTTCGGGATGGAATAGGGAGACTTGAAAAATGTGCAGCTGCATGAGGGAGGGAAAAAAGGGAGAGAAGTATTTAAAAAGATACATTGTACAGAACAATGGTTATACTCTTTCACAGTGAACAACACTATTCACCTTACGTAGCACATGTGATTTCACTACAAGGTCGCGTTTTGCATCTTAATATTGAGTGCCTGCGGCTCTGGGGTTACAGATCTCACAGACGCAGGCCTGGGCATCAGAATTCAGCTTGCATGCGGCCATGGTAAGCCATTGTCTTTCGGCTTCTGCAGTCTTCATATACACAGTGCCCTCCTTTCCCAAATACCAAGCAAAGCCCGTTCAGTGATGCTTCTGTCCTGTTAACATGCAGCAGCAGAAGCCACCCCCACCTCCAATTCTGTGGGATGATCGCGTTACCCCTCCCCCCACCCCATGGCTGGTATCATGGAAGATCACTGCTAATCACCCCCCTTACCCCCCTCCACCGCGTGGCTGGTAGCAGGGAAGATCCCTGATAGCCAAGCGCAAAAAAGCTCAGCGCTATTCCCCTCCTCCCCTCCCTCCGCTTGGCTACGTGCAAGGAAGGATTTCTTTTAAGCAACAGGGAAACAGTCCAGTAGGAATGGCCATCTCTGTCCCCTTACTTAAATTCCTGAATTTCAACCAGGTTACCATGAACGATATCACTCTCCTGAGGATAACACAGCGAGATAAAGAACGGATGTTTCTTGAATGCCAGCAATCACCGGGACCATACGCAGCTAGGCTTTGTCATGCAATGATACCCGATTACTTGCTACATGCATGGCATGGTAAAGTGTCCTACCATGGTGGACGGAATAAGGCTGCCTTGCCCAGAAACTTTTTGCAAAGGCTTCTGGAGTACCTCCAGGAGCACTTCATGGAGATGCAAGAATAATAGGGGTCAGATTTTTCTGGATGTGATAGCGGATGGATTTCTTCATCAAGTAGTTGAAGTACCAACGAGAGGGGATGCCATTTTAGATTTGGTGTTGGTGAGCAGTGAGGACCTCGTAGAAGAAATGGTGGTAGGGGACAACCTTGGTTCGAGTGATCATGAGCTGATTCAGTTCAAACTAGATGGAAGGATAAACAAATGTAGATCTGGGATTAGGGTTTTTGACTTCTCGAGGGCTAATTTTAAAGAGTTAAGGAAATTAGTTAGGGAAGTGGATTGGACGGACGAATTAGTGGATTTAAATGCGGAGGAGGCCTGGAATTACTTTAAGTCGCAGCTGCGGAGACTGTCGGAAGCCTGCATCCCGAGAAAGGGGAAAAAAACCATGGGCAGGAGTTGTAGGCCAAACTGGATGAGCAAGCAACTCAGAGAGGGGATTAGACAAAAGCAGAAAGCTTACAGGGAGTGGAAGAAAGGCAGGATCAGTAAGGAAAGCTACCTTGGTGAGGTCAGAACATGTAGGGATAAAGTGAGGAAGGCTAAAAGCCATGTAGAGTTGGACCTTGCAAAGGGAATCAAAACCAATAGTAAAAGGTTCTACAGCCACATAAATAAGAAGAAAACAAAGAAAGAAGAAGTGGGGCCGCTATACACTGAGGATGGAATGGAGGTTAAGGATAACCTAGGCATGGCCCAACATCTAAACAAGTACTTTGCTTCAGTTTTTAATAAGACTAGTGAGGAATCTAGCGATGATGGAGGGATGATAAACGGGAATCTGGATATGGAAGTGGATATTACGGCAACTGAGGTAGAGGCCGTACTTGAACAGCTCGATGGGACGAAGTCGGAGGGCCCGGACAATCTCCATCCGAGGATATTAAAGGAACTGGCGCGTGAAATTGCGAGCCCGTTAGCGAGAATTTTTAAGCAATCGATAAACTCGGGGGTTGTGCCGTATGACTGGAGGATTGCTAATGTAGTTCCTATTTTTAAGAAAGGGAATAAAAGTGATCTGGGTAATTATAGGCCTGTTAGCTTGACGTCCGTAGTATGCAAGGTCTTGGAAAAAATTTTAAGGGAGAAAGTAGTTAAGGACATAGAGGTCAATGGTAATTGGGACGAATTGCAACACGGATTTACTAAAGGTAGATCGTGTCAAACCAATCTGATCTCCTTCTTTGAGAAGGTGACGGATTACTTAGATAAAGGAAATGCGGTGGATATAATTTACCTAGATTTCAGTAAGGCGTTCGACACGGTTCCGCATGGGGAACTGTTAGTCAAATTGGAAAAGATGGGAATGAATATGAAAGTTGTAAGGTGGATAAGGAACTGGTTAAAGGGGAGACTCCAGAGGGTCGTATTGAAAGGTGAATTGTCAGGCTGGAAGGAGGTCACTAGTGGAGTCCCTCAAGGATCGGTTTTGGGACCGATCTTATTTAACCTTTTTATTACTGACATTGGCACAAAGAGCGGGAATGTGCTAATAAAGTTTGCGGATGACACGAAGCTGGGGGGTATTGCTAACACGGAGAAGGACAGGGATACTATTCAGGAAGATCTGAACCGCCTTGTAAACTGGAGTAATAGAAATAGGATGAAATACAATAGTGAAAAGTGCAAGGTTATGCACTTAGGAATTAATAATAAGAATTTTGGATATACGTTGGGGGCGCATCAGTTGGAAGCGACAGAGGAGGAGAAGGACCTTGGGGTACTGGTTGATAGCAGGATGACTATGAGTCGCCAATGTGATACGGCTGTTAAAAAAGCAAATGCGATTTTGGGATGCATCAGGCGGGGTATTTCCTGCAAGGATAAGGAGGTGTTAGTACCGTTATACAAGGCGTTGGTGAGACCACATCTGGAATACTGTGTGCAGTTCTGGTGTCCCATGTTCAAGAAGGATGAATTCAAACTGGAACAGGTTCAGAGACGGGCTACAAGGATGATCCGAAGAATGGAAAAACTGCCTTATGAAAGGAGACTCAAAGAGCTTGGCTTGTTTAGCCTGGCCAAAAGAAGGCTGCGGGGGGATATGCTTGCTCTATATAAATATATCAGGGGGGTTAACGTTAGGGAGGGAGAGGAATTATTTAAGTTTAGTACTAATGTAGGCACGAGGACGAATGGGTATAAACTGGATATTAGGAAGTTTAGACTTGAAATTAGACGAAGGTTTCTAACCATTAGGGGAGTGAAGTTCTGGAACAGCCTTCCGAGGGAAGTAGTAGGGGCAAAAGACTTTCCTGGCTTTAAGACAAAGCTTGATAAGTATATGGAGGGCATGTTATGATAGGATCGTTAATTTGGGCAATTGATCTTGGATTACCACCAGATAGATCTGCTCAATGGTCTGCGGGGAGATGTTGGATGGGATGGGAACTGAGTTACTGCAGAGAATTCCTTCTTGGGTGCTGGCTGGTGACTCTTGCCCACATGTTCAGGGTTTAGCTGATCGCCATATTTGGGGTCGGGAAGGAATTTTCCTCCAGGGCGGATTGGCAGGGACCCTGGAGGTTTTTCGCCTTCTCCTGCAGCGTGGGGCACGGGTCACTTGCTGGTGATTTCTCTGCAGCTTGAGGTCTTCAAACCAATTTTGAGGATTTCAATAACTCAGTCCTGGGATAGGGGGTGTTATAAAATTGGATGGGTGGGGTTCTGTGGCCTGCCTTGTGCAGGAGGTCAGACTAGATGATCAGATTGGTCCCTTCTGACCTATGAGTCTATGAGTCTATGAGTCTATGTCCCTAGAGGATTTCCGCTCCATCCCCAGACATGTTAACAAACTTTTCCAATAACTGTACTGGCTGCGAATGCATCCCAAGTCCTCAAGGCAAATCAATCATTAAAAAACACTTGCTTTTAAACCATGTTTTATATTTACAAAGGTACACTCACCAGAGGTCACTTCCATGGCTTCACTGTCTGGGCTAGTGGCTTGGGAGGGATGGGAGGGCAATTCCGTCTGGGTGAGAAAAAGCTCCTGGCTGTTGGGGAGAACGGAGTGGTGTGTGCTCTCTGCAAGCTTGTCCTCCTCTTCCTCCTCCTCATCTTCCCCGTCCGCAGAATCCTCAGGCATGGCTGAGATTACCACCCCCACCGCGGACTCCACAGACAGGGGTGGGTAGTGGTGGTGCAGCCCCCTAGAATTGTATGCAGCTCAGCGTAGAAGTGGCATGTTTTCGGCCCTGCCCCAGACCTTCCCTTTGCTGCTTTGGTTTTCTGGTAGGCTTGTCTGAGCTCCTTAACTTTCACTCTGCACTGCACTGAGTCGCCTGGTGTGGCCTTTTCCCATCAAAGCCTTGGAAATTTTTTCTAATGTTTTTTCATTTTGTCTTTTGGAACGGAGTTCTGTTAGCACGGAATCCTCTCCCCATACAGCGATCAGATCCAGTACCTCCCGTGCGGTCCATGCTGGAGCTCTTGTTCTATTCTCAGGAGACTGCATTGCTACCTGTGCTGATGAGCTCTGCATGGTCACCTGTGCTGATGAGCTCTGCGTGGTCACCTGTGCTGGTGAGCTCTCCACGCTGGCCAACCAGGAAATGAAATTCAAAAGTTCACGGGGCTTTTCCTGTCTACCTGGCCAGTGCCTCTGAGTTCAGATGGCTGTCCAGAGCGGTCACAGTGGTGCACTGTGGGATATCGCCCGGAGGCCAATACCGTCGATTTGCGGCCACACTAACCCAAATCCGATATGGTAATACCGATTTCAGTGCTACTCCTCTCATCGGGCAGGAGTACAGAAACCAATTTAAAGAGCCCTTTATATCGATATAAAGGACCTTGTAGTGTGGATGGCTACAGCGTTAAATCAGTTTAACGCTGCTAAAATGGGTTTAAACGTGTAGCCTAGACCAGACCTACGACAACTCTGGAACTACTATTGAAAGACAAGTGGCAGAGGAGACCAACAATGGGACAGTAGAAGGCACTCAGTCTGGTGAAAGTGTGAAGCATGTGTTGGATGTAGGAAGCAAACACTGGTTTGAAAGTAAGCCTACCCACAAGGAAGAGACACCTACAAAGAAAGGTCCCGTTTCTACCACAGCCGAACAGGGAGCCTTCCGAAAAATCCCATTCCGGTGCCAGCACCAGAGCAAAACCTCGCAATTCGTAAACTTTATCGACTGAGGAGAAAGTCAGCAACATGAAATGCTATGTGGAAGTAACTGTTTATTTTCATTGTCTTGTCTGTTGCCTCAAAATTCGTAAAATAAAATAAAATAAAATAAAATAAAAAACTGTTTTTAGAAAAAACAGTCTCCCCTGCGGGTGGAGACACTGATCACTATCACTGAAGGAGGGACAATAAAGTGGGATGCCCAGAGGAATGAATGGCTTGAGGACAATGTCCTGAAGGGACCCCTACCCTTGCAGAGTTTTCTAGCTCTGACACATTTCCACACAGGGTGGTTTCGCCTACAGAAATAAAAATCTGCACATCTTCCGTGTCATTTTGGACCAATGGAAAAAACCAGGTACAATTCAAGTGATTTTTAAAATTGCCTCTAAAACTGAGTTAAAAAAATAAAGAAACAACCAGAACATACACTTTGCAAGTGAAAACCGATAAATGGAGTTCTTTGCAAAGAAATTGTACATTTTCTTACTGGAAAAGCCACCAGCTGCCTGGAAAGGAAGAGTAGCCTGAATTACTTGCCTCAGTAAAATTAAATCCCCAAACAGAGACTTGTTGGGCCTGTGATGCTGGTGACTGGGGCTTGCTCACCCGTGGCTCCCCCTCCTCACACTGTGGAGGCACCAGGCAGGTCTGAGTCTGCAAGCAGGCGCCTGCCTTGGGTGCAGCTCCCATTGGCCACGGGGTCCAATGGGCTGGGGGGATGGGGAAGGCAAAGGGGGAGATTGCAGGCAGGGGGGAGGGGAGCTATCTCTGGAGGCACAAAGGGGGGGCTCTCTGGAGAGAGGTGACAGGGGCACAGGGGCCAGTGGGGGTTTCTCGGGGGGCAGAGGGTTATGTGGGTCTCTGTGGGAGTGATGGACGGAGCCAGCTGCAGCCCAGGTCTGCTCTGCAGGGAGGGGTGTTGCTATAGTCCCCTCCAGGAAGCCCCCTCTGTACGGTGTATTAAATGCCAGCCCCAGGGTGCCCATCGCTGCTCCCCCACATCTGTCTTCCCCCCCTTCCCCCGCTGTGTCTGTGCCTGTGACAGACTCCTGCTGTTCGCTCTGCCTGGGGCTCAGCCGTTGCCTGCAGCTCCCTGCCCTGCCCTGCAAATGGAATTAAAGCAGCTGGAGATGGATGCGCGAGAAGCAGCAGAGCGAAGAACCGCACAAGCAGAGATGCCGGAGAAGAGGCTGCGCACCAGAGCACCCTGGAACTGAGACCGATAGAGGCTAATAAGGAGACTGAGGCCCAGAAGCTCACCATGGAGAAGAAGGAAGGAGAGAGGATGCATGAACTGGACTTGATAGAGAGGTGGAACCAGCACCCCACACACACACACCAGGGGGTCCCACCGCTCCAAAAATCCACCAACGGGAGCGGTTGTGTCCTGCCTACGGCGACAGGGACATGGCTGAATATTTCATCACCTCTGAGCGGCTGTGTGTGCTCCATGCGGTCCCTGAGGACCAAACGATGCCCACGTTGGTTGCGAAGGTGTCTGGCAGAGCTCTGGACAGACTCAGTAAGATGCCTGTTGGTGATGCTGCAGATTCTGGTACATTCAAGGGAATGGTTTTAAAACACTTTCACCCTTGACACATCTAGAGTCGAGTTCAGAAGCCCAAAGCGAGGGGCTGGAA